>NC_061512.1:212185404-212218827 GCF_022539505.1 Lolium rigidum | reverse complement strand
AATATGCATGCTCCAACCATTAAGGTGGTAGATCTCTCTTACTTCAGACAAGACGGACATGCATAGCAACTCACATGATATTCAACAAAGAGTTGATGGCGTCCCCAGGAACATGGTTATCGCACAACAAGCAACTTAATAAGAGATAAAGTGCATAAGTACATATTCAATACCACAATAATTTTTAGGCTATTTTGTCCCATGAGCTATATATTGTAAAGGCGAATGATGGAAATTTTAAAGGTAGCACTCAAGCAATTTACTTTGGAATGGCGGAGAAATACCATGTAGTAGGTAGGTATGGTGGTATGGTGGACACAAATGGCATAGTGGTTGGCTCAAGGATTTTGGCTGCATGAGAAGTATTCCCTCTCGATACAAGTTTTAGGCTAGCAAGGTTATTTGAAACAAACACAAGGATGAACCGGTGCAGCAAAACTCACATAAAAGACATATTGTAAACATTATAAGACTCTACACCGTCTTCCTTGTTGTTCAAAACTCAATACTAGAAATTATCTAGACTTTAGAGAGACCAAATATGCAAACCAAATTTAGCAAGCTCTATGTGTTTCTTCATTAATGGGTGCAAAGTATATGATGCAAGAGCTTAAACATGAGCACAACAATTGCCAAGTATCAAATTATTCAAGACATTTTAGAATTACTACATGTAGCATTTCCCGATTCCAACCATATAACAATTTAACGAAGAAGATTCAACCTTCGCCATGAATACTATGAGTAAAGCCTAAGGACATATTTGTCCATATGCAACAACAGAGCGTGTCTCTCTCCCACACAATGAATGCTAGGATCCATTTTATTCAAACAAAACAAAAACAAAAACAAACCGACGCTCCAAGCAAAGCACATAAGATGTGACGGAATAAAAATATAGTTTCAGGGGAGGAACTCCGATAATGTTGTCGATGAAGAAGGGGATGCCTTGGGCATCCCCAAGCTTAGACGCTTGAGTCTTCTTAAAATATGCAGGGGTGAACCACCGGGGCATCCCCAAGCTTAGAGCTTTCACTCTCCTTGATCATATTGCATCATTCTCCTCTCTTGATCCTTGAAAACTTCCTCCACACCAAACTTGAAACAACTCATTAGAGGGTTAGTGGACAATAAAAAATTAACATGTTCAGAGGTGACACAATCATTCTTAACACTTCTGGACATTGCATAAAGCTACTGGACATTAATGGATCAAAGAAATTCATCCAACATAGCAAAAGAGGCAATGCGAAATAAAAAGCAGAATCTGTCAAAACAGAACAGTCCGTAAATATGGATTTTATTGAGGCACCAGACTTGCTCAAATGAAAATTCCCAAATTGAATGAAAGTTGCGTACATATCTGAGGATCACGCACGTAAATTGGCTTAATTTTCTGAGCTACCTACAGGGAGGCACGTCGAAATTCGTGACAGCAAAGAAATCTGTAATCGCTGCGAGTAATCCAAATCTAGTATTCACTTTACTATCAAAGACTTTACTTGGCACAACAAAGCACAAAACTAAGATAAGGAGAGGTTGCTACAGTAGTAAACAACTTCCAAGACTCAAATATAAAACAAAAATACTGTAGTAAAAACATGGGTTGTCTCCCATAAGCGCTTTTCTTTAACGCCTTTCAGCTAGGCGCAGAAAGTGTGTATCAAATATTATCAAGAGATGAAGCATCAACATCATAATTTGCTCTAATAATAGAATCATAAGGTAACTTAATTCTTTTTCTAAGTGTTCCATACCTTTCTTGAGAGGAAATTGATATTTAATATTACCTTCCTTCATATCAATAGTAGCACCAACGGTTCGAAGAAAAGGTCTTCCCAATATAATGGGGCAAGATGCATTGCATTCAATATCCAAGACAACAAAATCAACGGGGACAAGGTTATTGTTAACCATAATATGAACATTATCAACTCTCCCCAAAGGTTTCTTTTTAGCATTATCAGCGAGATTAACATCCAAATAACAATTTTTCAATGGTGGCAAGTCAAGCATATCATAGACTTTCTTAGGCATAACAGAAATACTTGTACCAAGATCACATAAAGCATTACAATCAAAATCATTGACCCTCATTTTAATGATGGGCTCCCAACCATCTTCTAACTTCCTAGGAATAGAGGTTTCAAGTTTTAGTTTCTCTTCTCTAGCTTTTATGAGAGCATTTGTAATATGTTTTGTAAAGGCCAAATTTATAGCACTAGCATTAGGACTTTTAGCAAGTTTTTGTAAGAACTTTATAACTTCAGAGATGTGGCAATCATCAAAATCCAAACCATTACAATCTAAAGCAATGGGATCATCATCCCCAAGGTTGGAAAAAATTTCAGCAGTTTTATCACAAGCGATTTCAGCAGTTTTAGCAATTTCAGGCAGTTTTGTACGCTTTGCACTAGGAGCAGAGACATTGCCAACACCAATTATTTTACCATTGATAGTAGGAGGTGCAGCAACATGTGAGGAATCAACATTACTTGTGGTGGTAATAGTCCAAACTTTAGCTACATTATTCTCTTTAGCTAGTTTTTCATTTTCTTCTCTATCCCACCTAGCACACAATTCAGCCATTAATCTTATATTCTCATTAATTCTAACTTGGATGGCATTTGCTGTAGTAGTAATCTTATTATCAATATCCCTATTAGGCATAACTTTCAATTTTAAAAGATCAACATCAGAGGCAAGTCTATCAACTCTAGAAGCAAGGATATCAATTTTATCAAGCTTTTCCTCAACGTGATTTGTTAAAAGCAGTTTGTGTACTAATAAATTCTTTAAGCATGGCTTCAAGACCAGGGGGTACACTCCTATTATTGTTGTAAGAATTCCCATAATAATTACCAATACCATTACCATTAGCAGAAGGATATGGCCTATAGTTATTACAAGAATTGTTCCTATAAGCATTGTTGTTGAAATTATTGTTTTTAATGAAATTCACATCAAAATTTTCTTCTTGAGCAACCAATGAAGCTAAAGGAACATTATTTGGATCAACATTAGATCTACCATTCACAAGCATACACATAATCACATCAATCTTATCACTCAAGGAGGAGGTTTCTTCAACGAATTTACCTTCTTACCTTGTGGAGCTCTTTCCGTGTGCCATTCGGAGTAATTTATCATCATATCATCAAGAAGCTTTGTAGCCGCCCCCAAAGTGATGGACATAAAGGTACCTCCAGCAGCTGAATCCAATAAATTCCGCGAAGAAAAATTTAGTCCCGCATAGAAGGTTTGGATGATCATCCAAGTAGTCAGTCCATGGGTTGGGCAATTCTTTACCAAAGATTTCATTCTCTCCCATGCTTGAGCAACATGTTCATTATCCAATTGTTTAAAATTCATTATGCTACTCCTCAAAGATATAATTTTAGCAGGGGGATAATATCTACCAATAAAAGCATCCTTGCATTTAGTCCATGAATCAATACTATTCTTAGGCGAGAGATAGTAACCAATCTTTAGCTCTTCCTCTTAATGAGAAAGGAAACAATTTTAATTTTATAATGTCACCATCTACATCTTTATACTTTTGCATTTCACACAATTCAACAAAGTTATTGAGATGGGCAGCAACATCATCAGAACTAACACCAGAAAATTGCTCTCGCATAATAAGATTCCGTAAAGCAGGTTTAATTTCAAAGAATTCTGCTGTAGTAGCAGGTGGAGCAATAGGTGTGCATAAGAAATCATTATTATTTGTGGTTGTGAAGTCACACAACTTAGTATTTTCAGGAGTGGCCATTTTAGCAGTAGTAAATAAAGCAAACTAGATAAAGTAAATGCAAGTAACTAATTTTTTTGTGTTTTTGATATAGAAAGCAAGACAGTAAGTAAAGTAAAGCTAGCAACTAATTTTTTTGTGTTTTGATATAAGTGCAGCAAACAAAGTAGTAAATAAAATAAAGCAAGACAAAAACAAAGTAAAGAGATTGGGAAGTGGAGACTCCCCTTGCAGCGTGTCTTGATCTCCCCGGCAACGGCGCCAGAAAAAGAGCTTGATGCGTGCAGTTGACACACGTCCGTTGGGAACCCCAAGAGGAAGGTGTGATGCAGACAGTAGCAAGTTTTCCCTCAGAAAGAAACCAAGGTTTATCGAACCAGGAGGAGCCAAGAAGCACGTTGAAGGTTGATGGTGGCGGAATGTAATGCGGCGCAACACCGGGGATTCCGGCGCCAACGTGGAACCTGCACAACACAACCAAAGTACTTTGCCCCAACGAAACAGTGAGGTTGTCAATCTCACCGGCTTGCTGTAACAAAGGATTAACCGTATTGTGTGGAAGATGATTGTTTGCAGAAAACGAGTAAAACAAGTATTGCGATAGATTGTATGCGATGTAAAGAATAGGACCGGGGTCCACAGTTCACTAGAGGTGTCTCTCCCATAAGATAAAAGCATGTTGGGTGAACAAATTACAGTCGGGCAATTGACAAATAGAGAGGGCATAACAATGCACATACATGATATGATAAATATAGTGAGATTTAATTGGGCATTACGACAAAGTACATAGACCGCTATCCAGCATGCATCTATGCCTAAAAAGTCCACCTTCAGGTTATCATCCGAACCCCTTCCAGTATTAAGTTGCAAAACAACAGACAATTGCATTAAGTATGGTGCGTAATGTAATCAAATACTACATCCTTAGACATAGCATCAATGTTTTATCCCTAGTGGCAACAGCACATCCACAACCTTAGAACTTTCTGTCACTGTCCCAAATTTAATGGAGGCATGAACCCACTATCGAGCATAAATACTCCCTCTTGGAGTTAAGAGCAAAAACGTGGCCAGAGCCTCTACTAATAACGGAGAGCATGAAAGATCATAAACAACACATAGGTAATAACTTGATAATTAAGATAACATAGTATTCTCTATCCATCGGATCCCGACAAACACAACATATAGAATTACAGATAGATGATCTTGATCATGTTAGGCAGCTCACAAGATCCAACAATGAAGCACAATGAGGAGAAGACAACCATCTAGCTACTGCTATGGACCCATAGTCCAGGGGTGAACTACTCACTCATCACTCCGGAGGCGACCATGGCGGTGAAGAGTCCTCCGGGAGATGATTCCCCTCTCCGGCAGGGTGCCGGAGGTGATCTCCGAATCCCCCGAGATGGGATTGGCGGCGGCGGCGTCTCGATAAGGTTTTCCGTATCGTGGCTCTCGGTACGGAGGGTTTCGCGACGGAGGCTTTAAGTAGGCGGAAGAGCGAGGTCGGGAGGCGACGCGAGGGGCCCACACGACAGGGCCGCGCGGCCAGGAGGTGGGCCGCGCCGCCCTGGCGTGTCGCCGCCTCGTCGCCCCACTTCGTTACGTCTTCGGTCTTCTGGAAGCTTCGTGGCAAAATAGGACCCTGGGCATTGATTTCGTCCAATTCGGAGAATATTTCCTTTGTAGGATTTCTGAAACCAAAAACAGCAGAAAACAGCAACTGGCTCTTCGGCATCTTGTTAATAGGTTAGTGCCGGAAAATGCATGAATACGACATATAATGTGTATAAAACATGTAGATATCATCAATAATGTAGCATGGAACATAACAAATTATCGATACGTCGGAGACGTATCACCTCTCCCACCTTAGAACAGACGAGCTGAGTCATCTCAAGAGGAAGATTTTGAGGAGTCAGAAGATGAAGAAGAGGATAAATACCACCGGCCAAGGTGGTGTCTTGATGGACTCAGCCACTCCCAAAAGCGTCGGGTTCAGCGGCTACGTAGTTTGGAGCAAGCCGAGGCGCAATACCTGCACACGTTGAGGAAAGCGCGGCCCGATCTGGCCTTGAAAATTCAGCAAACTTTGGACGAGGAGAGTCGTCCACAGAAGAAAGAATGGCGCCCCAAGCAAGTAAAAGCCGATGCGAGTACATCGGCTTCCACAAATATGGTGTTCATACTTTCGTCGGAGTTTCGTGCTCCAGGAGCCGAAGAAGTGCCGATAGCACAGTTTGACTGCGGTCCACGGCCAGTTATCTTTGAAAAGCCACGAGAGAAGGGCTACAAACATATGAAGGCCCTGTACCTAAAAGGTTATATCAATGGGCAGCCTGTCGGCAAGATGTTGGTTGACACGGGAGCAGCAGTCAATATAATGCCATATTCCATGCTACGGCGTTTGGGACGCTCTAGCGCAGATCTGATCAAAACCAACGTCACACTAAACGACTTCAACGGCCAAGCATCAGAGACGCAAGGCGTTCGAACGTGGAGCTAACCGTAGGCCGAAAAACCATCCCTACATCATTCTTCATCGTCGACAGCAAAAGCACCTACGCTGTCCTGCTAGGGAGGGATTGGATTCACGCCAACTGCTGCATTCCATCTACAATGCACCAGTGCCTGATACAATGGGATAGAGATGAAGTGGAAGTCGTACATGCAGATGACTCGATCGAGGTCTCAATAGCCGGCATGAATATTTGGGACGCGGAAGACCAAGAGCCGCTCTCTGGAGTCAGTTTGGACGGCTGTGATCGCATCGAAGTTACAAAAAACGGGGTGAGGCTGGTCTTATCCACCGGCCTGACAGAGTAGCAAGAGCAACATCCATCGACATACGTGGCAAGGCCGATCCCTGCGATCGGCCCCAAAAAATAGAAAGCGATGATCTCACCTCAAGCATGTCACGTAGTCGTAGTAGGGAGACTCCCTCCTGTAGGGGAGCAAAAATAAGTTGTAAACCTTCATTGAGCAATACAATCAAAAAGGAGGCCGATTCCAGCAATCGGCCAAAATTATCCTCATCATACGTTCTGCCTGTGTTCAGCATCGATTTAGCAGGCGACGGAAAGCTAGGGTATGGGTTTACATCGGCTGATGAGCTAGAAGAGATTGACATTGGTCCTGGGGATAAGCCACGACCGACATTTATCAGCAAAAAGTTAGATCCGCATATGAGGAGCCTGATGATAGCTTGGTTGAAAGAACACCAAGGCGAACGACCTCACACAGATGGCGTCAGGCTACAAGGACGTAGCAGGTGGAGCCGATGTTCAGGTACAGTTCCTGGAATCGGATAACTGGAGAGCCGATATCTTCAATTACTTGAAAGATTCGGCTCGGGGGGCACCTAATATGGGATAACGGACAATGAAATATGGGGCCGATGCACGAAATCGGCCAGTAAAAAAAATATACAAAACAACAGGATACAAGTACAGCCGATGCACAGACATCGACTTCAGACTAAAAAGCCGATGCACAGCCATCGACTCTAGAGGTACAAGCTCAATTGAGAAGTTATCAGGTTACATAGAGAGGCTCTACTGAAGGAATGCCTCAAGGGCATGGAGGGCGTCAACACGAACACGATCCACCTCGGCGATCTCGGCCTCATCATCTTCGTCCTTGCCTGTCACCGCTCGCTTGTTCAGGGCACGTATTTCGGCCTGATCGGTCTTCGGTTCAGCTTTGAGGCCTTCCGCTTCCTCGTGGGAGTGGGCAATAAGAGCTTCCTTATCTTGGATGAGCTGTTTGGTTGCCGGACCCTCTCTTCAAGGTCCTCCAACTCCTTTCGCAAGGTCTCAAGTTCGGCAGATGGTCGACAGAGGTGTCGGCTTTGGCGTCCAAAGCTGCTTTTTCTCATTAAGCCGCCGACATTTGTCCGCAATATCGGCTTTCAACGGAAGCCGGGCGTGGCGTAGGTCGATTCTCCGACGAGCCAATTTCACCCTTGACCCGTAGGCGGACGAGTCACAACCGCCGAGTTTCACCTGCAACGTCACCGAAAGATGAGGCTGGATGTCTTCAAGAATGACCTTCACTTCCTCGGGGTCTTCAACCAATGTCTCAATTGAGGAGGAGAGCAGGGCCTTGAGATGCTGGAGTTGACCATGTGTAGCGCTGGGTCCCGACTCTTCACTTGCTTTAGAAGTAGCTGGTTCGATGGATTCAGAGTCGAACGTTAGCAAGCTTGAGAGGTCATAACCCTGACAAACAACAAGAACAATGTCAGTATACAGCGAAAGAGAAGGGTAGAGCTAAGGGAAGGGAGTGTACCTCTCCTAAAACCAGAGGAACATCCGATGAAGAGGTGATCGGTTCTTGTGTTTCTGCTGTGGGCTTGGCCAAGTTGGCAACCTTGTCAGCTACACTTTTAGAAGTTGCTAGGTCCAGGGTGGCAGATGGCATCAGTACCTCCTCGACTTCCCCATTAGAGGTGTCATCGATCCGCAAAGGAAGTGGTTAGCCGATGAGAACGACGAATGGGTTAGCATGAAATATGAGCCAAGGAGAGTATGGAGGGTAATTACATTCGAAATCTCCTTGTTTAATGAAGAGGTTTGTGGTTCCTTGCGAGCTCTCTTGATGCATCGGCTCTTTGTGCGTAGACCGCCCTGCCCTGCTTTGATTGGAGCTTGGGAAGCAGCAGGTTCAGGAGCTGACCTTTTCTTGGAAGCCGACGGTGGCAAGTCTGGCTGGCTCTGCGTGGTGGTTTTCCCAAAGTTGCCCGAGCTCGAGTCCCTTCGACTGGACTGTGTCTCCTCGCCGGAGTTTTCTTCGGTAGAGGCCCGTCAAAAGAAATACAAGCATGTTGCGAAGCCTAGAAGGATAGATGAAATCAGCCAAGGCATGGATCGGCTTACGTGCAAACTTTCTTGAGCCGGAGTAGGGTTTTGGCGCTTCAAGGTCTTCCTAGCAGCTACTTTCCTCACTCGCTGTTCTCGCCTTGACCGAGGCTCGGGGGCAGGCTGGCCCGGAAGATACTGCTCTTGGAAGCCGATTTTGGTGAAATCGGCCGGCTCGCATCACAACCTTTTTCAAGGGTGGTGAGTTTTTGCAGAAGAGGACCACCGGAGCTGGTGGGAGGAATCTGAAGGGGGAGCCGTCATCATGTACAGGTTCTGGACCGTCTTGTTGCTGCAAGGAGATAGAGCAAGGTTATAAAAGAAAAGAAATCTTGGTAAGCCACTTCAAGATAATTCGTGAGTAGTGGTACCTGTTCTGCAGGGATATCATATTCAGCATCAAGTTGTTTCAGCAATGGTCCCAGAGCTCTCCTGAAGGCATGAGTCTTCCACATTGACCACCAGGTCTCAAAACCATCGGTTGATGAGGTAAAAGAGAGGTTGTGAGGAACTTGGATGGCTAGAGCATCAAAGAAAGAGTAACACCTCTGACCGGTGAGGACATCGAGCAGCTCAGCTCTACTCTCTGTTAAGTGGTGGAGGAAGAAATGGGGAGATACCTGCCCAAGACCAAGCTGCTGGGCTGCTACGACCGGCTGATAAGACTCATAACCAGGTTTGATAATCCTGTTTGAGGTGCTCATGCCAACTGGAAGGAAGCAGGGACGGATCATGATGGAATACAATTGCCGGGTGTCGGCGTCATCGGCAAAGCTGTCTAGCTCTGAAGGAAACTGGATTTTCAAAATTTTCACACTCCGTATAAGAAAAGAAGAGAGGATTGTCCAGGCCTTGGTAGAAAATTCTGAACCACTCCAATGCTTCCTTGAGGGTCGAGTTTACTACCCGGAAGGCTATATAGAGCTTGGCCGTAGCTAGTGCACCGGATTGGCTTCCCGTTAGTATCTGGAAAGGTGCAAGTGGCCAAAGGTGGAAAGTTTGGGACATGGTTCTTGAAATACAGCTGAGCCCATAGCTGAATAAACCACCAGGGACCTCCTGTTTTGACTGTCTTTTGGGGAAACAGTTTGACAGACATTAGTTGGAGATATCGATAGACCTCTCCAAGGAACAGTTTGCCAATGCCAAGCTGGGTGCCTCTGGCAAGTTCATAGGCCAGGGAAAGGTAATTCTTGGTTGGAGCAAGTGAAGGGCCACATAATA
This sequence comes from Lolium rigidum, assembly GCF_022539505.1. Lineage (NCBI taxonomy): Eukaryota > Viridiplantae > Streptophyta > Magnoliopsida > Poales > Poaceae > Lolium > Lolium rigidum. The sequence continues at coordinate 212,208,981 of NC_061512.1, read as the reverse complement.
TGAAGTGTTCCAACCAGAAATTCAGGAAGGCCGTGTGTTCTTTCTCTGTTACATGGCCTTTGTTTTTCATGTGGCGTCGAAGATAAGCACCCCAGTTTGTGCACTCGTTTTGGAAGAGAGTGTGAAAGGGACCTTTGGCAGCATAAAAGCGAGAGGGGCTTGGGGATGCAATGTCTAGACCAGTGATCATGGCCACGTCTAGTAGGGTTGGTGTCATGGGGCCATGGCCAAACATGAAGCAATTCAAAGCATCAGACCAAAAGTAGCCGATGGTTTTAAGAAGGTTTTCATGTTTCTCAAGGGGAGATAGTGATAAAACTAAAGCATCGGCTATTCCTGTGGTTTCCCGGGTGGCTTGGTGAGTTTTGGATATTCTATTGTACCATGAAACCCAATCTTCAGGAGGATTAGGCCAGGCTCGTAAGCAGTCGGCCCAGGAAGTTAGATCTAAATTCTGGTTCACGAAGGGAATTCTATTGGCCTCGCATGAAATCAAATGGGCGGGACTCTCGGTAGAACGAGGGCCAAGACAGAGAGAATTTGGAAGAGAAGGATGCGGCAGCAGAATGTCTGATACCTAAAAATTAATGACGGAATGAGACATTAATTCAGATGTTTGTTGTTAATTCTAACACTATGCGAGGAGCGGTTGAGGATTACCTTCAGGCCAGAGACCGTAGCGTTGGCGTTGGATGATTCCGCCATTGGATTCGCTGCGGAATTGAATCTGCGCGATTGATATCTGAGATTCGCGTGGCCGTAAGTTGGATTTGTTCGAGCGGCGATTTGGGGATCTGAGTTTACTCTTTCAGACAAGGGTTGCAGGTTACCGTTTGAATAGGCAACTGATTTAGCCTTACTCGCGTTTTATGGTAAAGGCCGATGCGCTGCCATCGGCTCTTTGCGCGTTGACTTGCTTTGACAATTGGCAAAATTGATATGAAAGCAAAATCGACATAGAAACATTTTCTTCATTAATAAAGAGGGTTTTTACAGAGAAGAGCCGATTGCTCAGGAAAGGAAAAACAAAAGAAGAGCCGATTACTACTACTAGTCCTATGCTAGTAGTCCCTAATCTAAGGGCCGTCGTTGCCCTCGTCGTCGCCGTCGTAGCTGCCGTCAGCGCTGCTGCCGGCGAGCTCCTCGTCGCTTCTGCCGTAGCCCTCGGCAGGGGCTTCTTCCTCCTCCTCGTCGTCGTCGTCGTCCTCGTCATCCGACCCGGCGTGGAAGCGCTTCGCCGGCGGATACTCGTCGGAGGAGGTGTCATCATCCTCTTCCTCCTCCTCGTCGGAGGAGGTGAAGTCGTCCCAGGAGAAGAGGTCGTCCTCGCTCTCCGCCTCCAGCTCCCCATCGACGAGGAACTGGAATTCGTCTTCTCCGTCGGCCAAGGACTTGTCATCCTCGGACCAGACGGAGGAATCATGATCCTCCTCGTCCCACCACTCTGGGGCGCGGGCCTCGTACGCCCTTATCGGGTCGTACTCCGGCATCGGCTCGCTGGAGGAATCAGACTGGAAGGAAAGGCCAGAGGAGGCAGAGGAGGAGGAGGAGGAGGCCATGGCTGCAGAGGAGGGGGTTTCTCGATTGCTAGTATGGAGCAAGGGGATGAAGAGGCGAACTGCTCAATGCGGTTAAATAAAGGGGATATAGTGGAGATGATTCAATGCTGCGGCGGTTTCCGAGGATGTGGTGTCAAATCTGTCAAATCGTGCAGTACAGAGAAGTTGAGAAGGCAAGGCATCATGATGAAAGATACTGCAGCGGTTCTGCTCTGCAACGCGTAACCCGATGAAGAAGAAACAGAGTGGTTTTGGAATTATTATTGCCAAAACCAGGGGGGCATGTCTTATCACCAGAATTTAGCCAGAGCAGGAGATGGGCCGTGATTGAGATGGGCTTTGAGGACATGAATGTAAAGTGTCTCTGAATCGGCCTTGGGCGAGAGTTTGGGCTAGATTGCCCGTGTATCTGTACATTATGGTAGATTTTGTTAGAATTAAGAGATAGAGTTTAGTCGTACACAGCTAGGCTTATTCCTAAATTAGAAAGTCCACGGACTATAAATATGTACCTAGGGTTATTGGGAAGGAGGACGATCACGTTCACAACAAATCAATCTAGGCGCATCGCCACCCCTTGTTTCGAGGGTTTCTCCCGGGTAAGCAACATGCTTGCCTAGATCGCATCTTGCGATCTAGGCGATATCGCTTATTCGTTGTTGGTGTTGCTCGTACTCGAAGCCTTTTTGATGGCGAGCAACACCCTTATCGTGGATGTTTTGGGGTCGGCGTCGATACTTTCATGATATGCTTGCTTAGCTACGCCGCCCCTCAATATCTAGCCGCCTTTGCACCTATCTTGGGTGTAAGGGCAGCATCTTGCTTGTTCTTTATTTAGTAGATCTAATCCGTTATAGTTGTTCCTTGTTCTCCAAGGATTGGTTTGATATCCGCATGGTTAGGCCTTGCAAACGGGTTGAACGATCCGGTAGTGCGTAAGGTATGGTTTACTAGTCCTAGAGGGATTGTTCCGGGGATCGACTTCGTGTTGGTTTTTAGGCCTCTTTAGGACTGGTTTTCCATTATCTTACGTATCTCGCTAGGCTCAACTACGCGTAGGATGTTCCGGTTATGCGGTGAAAACCCTAGACTATCGTAGATTGGTTTAACTTTATATTGATAAAGCGAGGATCCCCATGTTATCGTAAATCCAACGTGAACCATGGGGTAATCGGCTCTTTGAGCCGATCCACAGGGTAACCTAAGAGCCGATCGGGACTCGTATTTAATGTTTACGTGTTTGCCATGCAGGAAACTAATCGAAGCAATCCATCACCTCCTGACCAGGTATAGGTCAGGTGGCACGCCCTTGCATTAGCCAGGACGTGTGCCGGAGCATTGCGGGCCGTTGCCCGAGGGATCAGAGCCCACCAGCAGTCCTGGGAGCCTCCCGGCTCTCCGTGTTGCCCGTCGCTGCTCGCCGGTGGGTTTTGGTAGGCAACAATTTTAAATTGAAGCAAATTTCAAATCTGAACAATTTTAAAATTTGAGCATTTTTTGTTTTTGGAATTTTTGAAATTGAAATATTTTTTATTTTGAACAATTTTTAAATCTACACGAATTTTCATTCATAATCAAATTGTTAACATATTTCAAAATAGAGCGTCGAGCGTGAAACGTCAGAACGAACGGAGTACATGCGTGTGAACACAGGACTGCGTCAACCAATCAAGTGGTTCGTCACGAAATAGGCCAAGCCCATTTATAATTTTCCTGTGTGCGTGCCGTAAATTGCCACTCTTCGAGGCTGAAGATATGGCGCTGGGCTGGATTTTCCTGAACCTGCCAACGGGACAGCTCTAATAAAACTAAGCGAAGGCATGGGCTGGCGTTTAGCAACAATGCCACTGCATATAGATTTCTGATGCCGGGCCAGCGAGATCTAATTAGAGCCCTGAGCGCAACGCAGGCTCGGCCGTGGCGTGGGCTGGCCTCTATCACTTGCACAGCCCATCATCTCACTCGGAGTTTGCAACTCTAGATTATCTGTGACCGTGAGTGTGTCAGAAATTCTGCAGCCAAGATCGAAATATCAATTATTGAAAAGAAAAGGAAGGAAAATTTCGCAAAAAACCCAGACGTATGCAGAAGTAAGTAGTCAACCGTACTCTCCATAAGAAAAAAGTGTGAAACACGATAAAAATAACCTCTCTGGCAAAGTTCAGCAAAGTTTATAAACCTTTAGTAAAAATAAACCCCTTTTATAGCGCCTATATCAAATTTAGCGAAATTCACCGAGCCAAGACTAATATGATCTCAGAACTCGGCGAGTATAGGGCCTCGAACAAAAACACTACCATATAAGGGGTAGCATCCCGGTGCTTGGCGCTACCGTATCGACCGTCGGCCCTGAGTGTGCCACGCTGATAGGGTCATACCGCTCTGGTGCGTGGCGCTACGCTGCAACCCAAATGGTTTGAGTTTGAAGTAGTTTTGTCCAAGATTTATCTTTTTCCGTACTTTTCCGTAGAGGTTTATTTTTGTCACTCTACTCCCCCACCATAAAAAAAGTGTAGAGGTACATCAAGATATATCTAAATTTAGACAAATCTATAGGAAGAGGTGTTTCTGAACCCGAGCTCCGCTCATATGCTTATGTTTGATTTAAAAAAATAGCAAACAAAAATTAAAAAATCCAAAAAATTGCACAATGAACATGAAGAAGTGTTCTAACTACACACTAAAAATCTTCAAGAAAATACATATGTAGTGGTTTGTGCAAAATGATAAAATGCGGTGTTGTTTGGAACATCTAGATTTGTTGCTTACCTCACTCGATTTGTGTTTCTTGCATAGACCACTACATATGCCTTTTATTGGAGAATTTTTGTGTGTAGTTAGAACTTAGAACACTTGTACATGTTCATTGTGAATATTTTTTGAATTTGTTTGTTTTTTTTATTCAACCAGGAGCATATGAGCTCGAGTTCAAAATTGGCTTTTCGCAAATCTTTTTGAGAAGTGGGAACTGCTATCAAATCACACAACGCAGTAGTACAATAGCAGACATTCGGTAGAAATAATCTCCTGCGGGCCGCTTCCTGATCGAAATGACGGAATAAATGTTCATAGTCTGCTCTCTTCATCAGAAGAAAGATACCGACTTGACTGAATAATCTCATATTCGGGTAGTCTAGTCCCTGTCGTGCCGACCTTGGCAACTCGTCAGTCCTATCAGTAGTGCCAACACCAATCCAGCGATGCCCAGCAGAGACGTGATAGCGGCCGCCGCATGTGCAGCTACCCGCCGTGTGCCCGTGCAGGATTTGACCATGGGCAACACACCGCCATGTCCGTCCATAGCCATCGATCGGAGCTCCTGTGGCAGACATGACAGACATTGACCGGGATTTCTCCTTGCCCGACCGCCGGACATGGCCGGGCAACAGCTTGGGGGAGAATCTTGCCGACGGCAGGTGCGTCCGTACAGAAGCTCCAACCGGGATATCTCGATCGCCAGGGAAGAGACTCGATCGGCGGATTGGAAGATCTGGGACGCAACGCGGCTACACAGGCAGGTGAGCTTGCTGTCACACCCAACCGAGAGCAACTGCTACGCCGCCTACATAAACCCTATTTATTTTTTCTGTATAGATCGAGATTTTATACGCCGCATGAGTGGCGATTCAATCTTAATTATTGAAGTGAATACATGGAGAAAATCACGCCCAAGGATTAGGCCGTTTTGGTTCAAGGAATTTTCAAGCAATTCGTATGATTTCATTCTTTGAGTTTTTTTCCGTAGAGATTGTTTGAGTTCTATATGATCATAAATTCCAACAAAGAAGTTCGTTGAGTATACAACCTCATAAAAAATTCAGTAGATCAAGATGACATCCTCGGTTTTTCAAATAAGTCATTTTAAACGGCCTTGGAAGCTAGGTTAGGTCCGATTTGAACCTTAAGCAATGGAACTGTACATGGAGCATGGAGCGATCTCACGGTGGTGGCAAATGGATCAGTCAGCAGCTATTGTACCGGTTATCCATGGTGAAAACCTATATCTAGCTATTTGCACCCGACGTCGGCGAGCTTTTGCCTGAGCGCATTGTTGTGGGCCGCTGATACATGTTGCCGGATGAAAACCTAGAATTTGGCCTTAATTGTTCAATCTGACACTGCTGATGCGAGTTATATGTCAATTCTACACCTCATCCTTGTGTAGTGGATGTTGAGATTTGAGTGCGGACAACCTCTTAGGGCTCGTTTGGTAGCCTGAGCCGATTTCGTGCACCACTGCTATGCGCGTTCTAGACGGGCCACGGGCGAGAAACGGCATGTCGTTTGGTAGGTTGCAAAGAGTTTTTCAGTCCCGTGGAGATTTTGAGTTCTGGTTGTTTCGTAGGTCGGTTTTAAGGCCAAGTAGCAGCCCAAAACGTGAATGCTGATGTTTGGTTGCAACCCAAAATTAGCTTCTGGTTAACTTTTCCCTTAAGTGGTGAGGTTAATAGCGCACAAGCAAGCACACAATGCAAGATCAGATTAGAAAGATCAAAGACGATACGAAATAGGTTCAGTCTACTCGACATGACACTTGTTCAGACATGGTCACGGACCATAGTTCACCTACGACACCATTGGAGAGTAGAGACAGAATACCAGCAGCGACACAATACCAGTTGAACTTCAGACTTGTTCTTCGAAGACGACATACATGGTGGCATCGCCATGGTCCGGACACCTGGTCATTGGACGCCTTATTGAAGGTGAGGAACTTGCCTATATTGAGGTGATGGGAGATGGCAAAGCTGCCCACCCCTGGTTGATGAATGCGTCGTTGCCTTCTTTCCTCGTAGTCATCCTCCAGCTGCAGCCAGTTGCAGACGATGATGTTCGAAGGGATGGGTCCGAATCACTTGATGAAGTTGGCAGGGATTGGGAGCTTCCCGAAGGTGGGCTTGAAGATGATCCGCAGAAAGTGGTCCTGCCCTACGTCGTTGTAGAAGTGGCCGACGTTAGCCTTCCTTCCTCGACACTTCTTGGACGGTCCCTTATCGCGAACCTCCGCAGGTGCCCCAAGCTGGATCTTCTCAGTCCGTACCAAGAACACATGCCATTAGAGGTGGATGCTCACAAGTAGATGGACAAGCACATCAAAAACATTAGCGAAGCCTCATATATTGGGCCACACGGCAGCTCAAGGGACTGTTTCCAAACTAAGTCTAGTTTGCAAGGAATGTGTCACACACGACTAAGTTTAAGGGAAGCACCTTGCCTTCCATAGTGCCATAATTGAATCATTGGCCAACACAAAATTGCAGAATCAGAAAAAGCCCCATACATTGGGTCACAAGGCAGGCAAAGAGAGTGGACCCCAAACTAAGTGTAGTGCGCAACGAATGTGGCACACACGACTAAGTTTGAGGGAACCACCTTGCCTTACATTGTGCCATATTTGAATCATTGGCCAACGCAGAAGAAAACCCAAAAGAGGCATCATACATTGGGTCACACGGCAGACAAAGGGACTGTCCCCAAACTAAGTCTAGTGTGCAAGGAAAGTTGGACACACGAGTAAGTTTGAGGGCAACACCTTGTCTTTCATTGTGGCATACTTGAATCATTGGCCTACACGGAAGACAAACCAAAAAATAGGCCTCATACATTGGGTCACATGGCAGACAAATGGATTGTCCGCAAACTAAGTCTAGTGTGCAAGGAATATGGCACACATGACTAAGTTTGAGGGCAACACCTTGCCTTCCATTGTGGCATACTTGAATCATTGGCTAATGCAGAATTGAAGAAGCAGAAACATGGAAAACAAGGTAACATAGGCCTCATAATATGAGAATATATGGAGGGATGTTTGATCAGAACCAATGGCATGGTCATGTTCAGTCATGCCATAGGTTATGATCAATCATCTCTCCATACTATGATCACTGATTATAATCATCGGCCTAGTTCACTCACAAACAACACACGTACCCGTTCAAATAGAGTACATTACAAGTGCTACTTAGTGTACATTACAAATGCATGGCATTGTACATTACAAATTCTACCTAGCTCAACCATTAGCAGAATCTCCTATACTACATCTCCAACACATTCATCACTTATCACAAATAGCCCTGATCCTCTTGAGTTTTCCCTGTTTGCAAAATTCACTTGAAGCAGATCGTATATGTCATACTCTATCTTCCTCTTTCAGCCACCAATGCCTTTCTTTCTGCCTCCCATTCCTGTTTCTTAGACCTCATAAATTGTGCTTGTGTTCTCTGCAGAGCAACCTCGTTCTTCAACTCCTCTAGCTCGTCTTGCGCTCGGGTCTGAACAAACTAGGGCTACCCAGCTTAACCTTTGGCGCAACAATCACAACATGCAAAATCCCAACACAAAAACTCTTCTCATCTTTGCATGTACAAACAAATCAGACAAATCAGACAGTTCAGTCCGATCTAGAATGGATCTACTGCGATTGCAAAGTACACTAACAGATCTAAGCAAATCGCAACCGTGAACAACAAGCAATCAACATGAACAACAAGCAATCGTCTATCCGAACCCAATCCTAACGGAAACCCTAGCAGATCTGCATTTCGTCGCAAATGGTGAAGCACGGCCTGTTGTCGCACAACGACGGCGAAGATAAGAGGAAGAGAAGCTTACCGCCATTGATCAGGTCGAGGACGAGGTCGCTCCTGAACTCGAGATGCCGGTGAAGAGCGCGGTGCAGGTTTCGGCCGAGGTCGCGGTGATTCTCGTCGTCGTCTCCTCCTCCGGTCCCGTTGCTCCTCCTTGCGACGGTGTGGGGGATTTGTCGGTGGTAGAGCAACCGTCGTGGTGATGTGATAGTTTCCAAAGGGATGCAGCGTTTCTGTCTCCCTTCCACACGCGTGCAGGCGTCTGAAGACAGCAACGACCATTTTGGGCGTTCCTGGAGGTGCTTTAAAAAGCAGTTTGTGCAACAACGCGGAGGACGTTAGGCAACCAAACGGCCGTTTCGCTTCGCAACCCATGAAAAACAGAGGCCCGCAGGCTACCAAACAGGCGCTTAGTAGCCCCTAGGCTAGGGGTTACACGGGACTTGGCTTTGGCATGTATTGTGTTTGGGAACCTGCTAGTGTTCTTTTTTTTATTTTCCTTTTTCTGTCCAGTTCGTAGGTTTTGTTATAAAAAAAATTGTATGCCTTCCTAGATGGTGCAGAGGTGGGGGTAAGAGCATCTCCAGTCGCGTCCCCCAAACCGTCCCCCAAAGGAATTGGGGCGCGCCGGACAAAAAAAGCGTTCCAGCCGCGTCCCCCAAAGCCCTTTTTGTCCGGCGCGCCCCTATACGGTGTCCGGCGCCCCGAGCCCGTCCCCGTCCCACAGGGGACGCTCCGGGGACGCCGGACACAACAGCGAGGCGGGGAGTGGCGGGGCCGACCCGTCGGCGGCACAGTTAATTTAAACCTAGCCGTCGCCTACCTCGCGACGGAAGTTATTGGCGCGCAGCGACGGTGCAATTCCCGCAGAGGCGCAGCGGCGCGTCCCGTCGCGCCTAGCTCTGAATGCCGGCGTTAATGAGCGCCACCGCTCCTCCGCCTCCCTCCGGCCTATAAAAGGGGCGCCTCTCATCGTCCCTCTCACACACAAACCCTAGCGCCTCTCTCCCAAACCCTAGCCGCCACCATCTCTCAACAAGACTCGACGCTATGTCTGGTAGAGGCGGAGGCCGACCTCGCGGCCGCGGCCGTGGTCGTGGTCGTGGCCGCGGCATAGGTGAACGCTCGCCGTCGCCTCCCACGCCGTCGTCTTCATCGTCGGAGATGGACGTGGAGCCGGACGTCCTGTTCGAGTTCGTCCACGTCCTCAAGGGCGACCCGCGCGGCATCCAGAGGCTGCCGGACTCCTTCGCCGAGTACGTCGGCGGCGTACGCCCGCGCACGATGCATCTGCGGGAGCATTCGTGCAGCTACTGCCGGTGGATCGTCAAGGCGATCTACGACGCGCACGGCAAGATGTACCTCAACATCGGCTGGGAGAAGTTCGCGCGCCACCACAGCCTCGAAGCCGGCTTCATCCTCGTGTTCTCCTACTTCGGCAACACGGACATGAGCGTCAAGGTCTTCGACGAGAGGCGCTGCCTCCGGGACTACCACGTCGACGAGGGACGACGACAGCACCGACGAGGAGGACGACTGAATGAGTGTTGTTTCTTCGCAGCGAATACGTGCACGGAGGTTTCTGCCTATTCGCCTCATCGGTAGAACCAACAAGGGCACCATCCTCCCGCTGGATTTTCCAGTTTAGGTGACTGGGTGTGCCCTCGAGTGTTCTTTCTTAGCAGCGAACACACGAAACCTTCGATGCACGGCCTAGTTAGGTTTAGTTTCTTTGCAATATTTTATATTTGTGTCCACCATGGTTCAAACTATGTATTAGTTTGTGGAAAACCATGTTCCAAACTATGTCTTCGTGTAAACCACGTTCCCAATTATGTATTAGTTTGTGGAAATTGAAATAAAAATGCCGGAAAAATTATTTTAAATGTTTGGGGGCGGCGTTTGGGGGACGCGGCTGGGGAGCGACGTCCCCCAAACGCGGCACGAACGAAACACGTCCCCCAAACGCTCGATCCGGCGCGGTTTGGGGGACGGTTTGGGGGACGCGACTGGAGATGCTCTAATGAAGTTTCCATTTTCTAAATATTAACCCTTTATAGGTTTTGGTTAGTGTTGTTTCTTTTTTTCGGGTTTTAGGAAGTGTGAAAAAACATAGATTCAAGGAATGTTAGGGTTTATTACATTTTAAAAGTGAGACTATTATGTCAATTGCAAAATTTAGACTAATAGGTAAGTAGATCCACCTTATCTTTTATGAGAAGCAAATTGTTATAACTTGTATTGAATTAATAGTATTCAATTCCGTAGCATCCATATGTTCAAGAGTTTTCATTTTTTTTCTCCAAAATTTTGGACGTGGGAAACTACCACAGATAATAGGAAAGGTTACTTTGAGGGTTTTCTCTTCCAAGTTTCTCAAAAAGTGTGAAACGATTTGTAGTTGTCGTCTTGTGGAGAAAATGCTACAAAGTGAGAACACGAGAACAAGTCATCAACCACTGTGATAATCCATGTTTCAAATAAAAAAGATATTTTTTCATTTTTTTGCATCAGGCATACAAAAAAAAATTACGAAAGGCAGCCGGCACTGCTTTCATTGGCAAAAAGATAGTGGATAGGTTCAATACAACAACGGGCATTCTCAAGGAGAGAAGGCTAACGTTGAAGAACTAAGAAAAGCTAGCTATTACATTTTTGTCCAGGACCTGCAAGGAAACAAGGACCCTTCAATCTGGTTTTCTTGGTCTGTTGGTCAAACCTTGGCAAAGGGAACGGCCAGCCATTGCCCATTCTGATGCAAGCTCGGCAATGTAGTGAAAGGTAGCAGCCGGAGATTTAGATTTCTGTTGGAAATTCTATCATTTAGAAAGCATTCCATACATCCACAGATTTCTCTTCACATTTTTGTGGAAGGCTATAAATACAAAACCACTTTCGAAAGCTTTGGGTGTTTAATACTACCAAATCAGGGTTCAAGTCATACCAAGATGGTCCTTTTCCTAGGTTTTCTTTGTTATGCTCAAACACCAGTGTCAAATTCTTTGTTTGGTGATCCTATAGGGTCGCAGTTCTATATTTGTCTGTATTATTGCATTTTTAAAAATCCTACAAAAACAAAGTATAGCCCTTAACTAGTGACCAATGTGGAGGGTCGCAAGTTAGCAGATTTCTTGTAGCGACTCTAGTAGGCTACCCGGCTGGGCGATACAGATATGTGAAGCACAACTTGCAAGCCGGTCCGCAAAAAATAGAGATGTATGTAATAAACGACAACTGCATCATAATGGAGATCTTTTGGGACTAGAAATTAAAAACACCCATCATTCTTCATATATGGATGGTAAAAAAACCTTGCAATATACAGCCTCAAGAATTAGAGAAAAACAGACATGAGGTATGGCTTGTCCCAGGAGTTTCTTGTCATAATCCAAGTAACCCACATTACAAGTGATTTGTCAGAAGCAGAGGGGCATTTCATCGTAAACTGTAGCTTCATTGCTGACTTTATCCCACACTTCTATATATATCATAACACCGTGGACTCCTAGCTTGCCAAGACCTTTGGAACCTGCACATTGAATAGAATCAATCAAATTTGTCAGCACAGCCCTCAAAGCGATGGATCAGTATTATCGAGTTCTGCTGAAGTTGAGAAGGAAAGTGCACACCTGGCCTCAAAGAACAATTGTATTCACCCATCTTTACATTTCAAGCACAATAACTGAAAAGAAGGAAAATGACTCAGTTAATTCAAGGAACAGGTGCATGACAAGATGCTCAGTGCACAATAACATCGCCTGTTTGGTATTGAAGTATGAACTTACAGTCTGAATCAGTTTTGACCCATTTTGCGCCATCATCATCATCATCTACATCGAGTGCATCCTCGAGGAGCTCGTCGATTTCATTCTGATCTGGCTTCCAATCCAGGTGCTTCCTAGGCACGAGTGGTGCTGGATTTTGTGGGTGTATTTTCGTCTGCAGTATTGCCTTGAGAAGCTGCAATGGAAAACAAAATCACATAAAAAAATGCAACTAGCAGTTAGATAAAAATTTACATAAGGTTGTAAGAGGTGTACCTTCTCCATTCTTGATTGGGGGAAAGAGTTCCTTGGGTCTGGAACCGCAGTTGCAAAGCCACCCTTACACACGAGTAGTTTGAGGAGTGCAGCAACTGATCTTGGCTTAAGTGTTTTTCCTTTCTTCGTCAGTGACTCATTTGATTTGCTTCTGATTATTTTCTTGTTCATCAACCGGTCCATCTGCTTTTCTTTGACGTTCTCATCTTGGGAATCATAAGTTTCTGTTTGGTCTTTGCTTGCTAGTATCATTGCAAATTCTTTCTGTATCTTGTCTACTTCCTCCTCTGTAAACTTGGTGGCTTCTTGCATGGACTGCCCATCCTCGGAAGAGTTCTGCTCTTGTGCTACTTCTTCTATCTGCTTATTTCCAAATGTCCCAATAGCAAGCAATGACTCGGGCCAATCGCTGAACTCGTCGTTTCGACAATCCGACACATTAGCACCTGCACATTATAAACTAAATTAAGTGCTGATTCCACAAACAGACATAAAGGTATGGTCCTAAGATCATATTAGCATAAGCTGAGTGTATGGAGCATGGACCACTATATTTTAAATCCTTTAATTCCTGTGCTTCTCATGAACTTATCACTAGTTAGATATATGCTTGCCCATGCTTACTCCACATCCTGATGTTCTCTTTCCGTTTTCGTATGTCGGCGATCGCTTCATCACATATATAAAAGTTAAAGAATGCATCCATTCTTCAATATTAATAGCCTTTTTTATATGTTCTTGAAAGAATAACGGTGTACTATTTCTTATAGAATTAGTTGACTTAAGATCATTAGAGGAAACCATTTGAGGGCTGGGGTTGTTTGCCCCCTTTTGAAAAAAAATATCTTAAATCAGGGTTCTGTCCCAGAATAATGACACTATATTTGATCAGAGGTGGAGAATTGGGTATATATATCAAGCAAGCCATCTTTAAGTATAATAAAGAACGTAATAAATCAAAGTATGTAGAAACAAAAAAAGTAGTTGCTTGGCGTTAGCAAAGGGTTTGATCCATGCCGAATAGTTGGATTTTGAGTATGACTCAGCTGCACAGATCTCTTCATTTTTGTCCAGATAGAGAAAGATAAACTAAACAAACAGTAGAGTTTGTGCAGAATTTTTTTGCAAGGGACAAGTCACAGAATGTCACTACAGTGCAAACTGAAAACAGTGAGAATGTCATGGCACTGCATTTTTTCCTCAGTTTGTGGGATTACCCAGAAAAGGTAGCTTCCTCGGCATATCACTAGATCTAAAGACTAATGGAATGCAGGAAATTATCAGTGATTCGCATGCATGACGAACATACACCGTACTGGCATCATCAGAAAAGAAACCTGAAACCGATTTTCATGTAGTATATCACAAAACAAGTGAGATGATCGCCTATTCAAGATGCAAATGGATTTGTTGTGAACAGAATAACTTCTTAATTTTGGTGAGAAATCAAAGATGGCTTCATAACTTGAGCTTTACTGCACAAATGCAAACAACTTGAAAACCAAATGTTATCGTCTTCGATCTTCCTCTAGAATCTAGAACAGACACTGTCTGGTCAACAACTACCACTTGATGATGGAAAGTTCGCAGGTACACTCACGAGAAGGCCCGGATGAACTGGCCGGGAACCGGCTCGCTTCTTGCTTCCCGCCTATCTTGTTCGCCACCCAGCTGAAAATCTGCAAGAAAAACAGAGGTTCCATCCCATAAGGTACGGCACCACGCAAGCGCAAACAGAGGTTCCATAGATGATCATCAATCTCTCCATCGATCCAACGCCTTAATTCAAGGCCAACATAAAGATCATAATACTGTTGGGCATGAGATTACCTTCATATTCCCGTTCTGAATTCTCTGGGGGTTTGGAGTAGTGAGCGGGGTGAGCCTGCTGCAGGCACCAAGACTGAGAGAGATACTAAAGAAAGATGGCAAGAGGTATGAGCGAGTGACTGAGAGAGATGCAGCGAGGCAAGCGAGAGACTTTGTAGAAGCGTGGTGCTGCTACTGTCGATGGAAGAACTGCTGGCGCATAGTGAGTGGCAGTGAGGCACTACTAGTAGCAGCTAGTTGCTCATTGGACTGATTTGAAGGGGGCGGCTCAAGTTCCAATGCTCTGGAGCGTGGCTGAGATGAGGTGCTGCTACCTATACATACTTCATCTGGCATGTCACTTCCAAATCCTTTTTTTCTTGAGATGGCGACATTCCCCTTTAGGAGGAGCATTATGAGATGGCGCCAGCCAAGCCTGACTTGGGTTTACCAACTCAAAGAATCTCCCCTGTTTGCAATATGATTTAGTATGAGATAGTGTTTCTCGAGAGAAATCTACAGTCTACATCCGGGGCAATTGAAATGATCTGTCCACTCTGCCGGGCGGCAAGTGTAAAGTCACTTGTACTCGCGTGAAGAAAGTGCAAGTAACTCAAGTGTCTGCAGTTAAAATCCTAAAACTGTCACAGAACCAGCGTAAATGCGTAATTGCAGAGCGACCCCGCTGGAACTGAAGGTAATCAAGGTACTGTGTGTACTATGTGCAGTTAAATACATTTTCAAACATCATAAATCGATTTGTTTGTACTTAGTACCAGTACTCTGCATTGCAGGTCATGTGTTTTGTCAAATCTGGTGTTTTCCTGAGCGTCTCGTGAGCATTCCAAGTTTTTCAACCTCAGCATATATACAGTCGAGTTTGCCGTAGATAGTAACCTCTGTGATGAACTAAAATAGCAAATATTTTGCTTGATCCCACCGTGTAGACTTTTCAACGACTGCAATTTGCAAGCACACCAATTGGTAGTAGAAGATCACACTCATAGACGTACGGAAAATTCCAAGCACGCCAATTGATGACATAGGAGACTTCGGAACAGCATTTTTTTTAGAAACAGAGGGCGCAGCTGTATAGCTCCAACTTCAACAAGTAAAAAAGACAGTTGAAAAAACAAGTAAAAAAGCAAAAGGCAAACAGGTAATAGCGTTTCCACTCACTTAGGTTGTGTTTGATTTGAGTCCAAGCTTGCCCCCACCAAACATTTAACTAGCCAAAATTTTGATCAAGACTTTGTGTGCCCATGAATTTGCCAAGTTTATAGCCAAAGAAATGAAATAGAGCTGATAAGAAAGCCATTGATATGCCAAAAATTGGAATCATCCAAACAAGAACCGAAAGTATTGGTCATAGCCGAAAAGTTGAAAAGGTACATTTTGGCGGGAAGAGATTTGGTGCACATGAGCACCAGTGATCCCTTTTCAT
The DNA here is from genome assembly GCF_022539505.1 of Lolium rigidum. Classification (NCBI taxonomy): domain Eukaryota; kingdom Viridiplantae; phylum Streptophyta; class Magnoliopsida; order Poales; family Poaceae; genus Lolium; species Lolium rigidum. The sequence goes on along the minus strand of NC_061512.1, from coordinate 212,193,539 downwards.
AAAAGTAATTAAAAATCTTATTTCTAAGTCTTAGAAAAATCTAAAAATAAATCATGATATAGTCAGTATTGTATCCCGCAAACGTGTAAATTTTCAACTGGAAAGAATGTGTATTTTGGGATGCACAAAAATAACAAATATGTGGAGCTGAGTATAGTGATTAAAATCTCCAAAAAAATTCAGACTCTGTCATTTTTGTGTAGCTCAGAAAACAAAATATTTGTAACTGAGATTTTATACGTTAGTGGAATACATCATTATCTACTTTTAGAATTTTGTTACATAATATTTTGAAATATACAAATATAATTTTTAAATTTTTTAATACAATGAGAGCACTGGTGCTCATGATCCAAAAGGACTTTTTGCATTTTGGCAACAAACCAAATGCAGCCTTAGCATGGAGGTTTGGCGCCAGCAAGAAAAAGAAACCAAATGCCTTGCGAACTCCCGTTCGTCTCCTAAAAAGCAGCTGATATATACTACACCAAGTTGAGCAAACTAAGCCAAAATTCGCCTTAGCCGTTCGAATCCCAACCCATGAAGGGCACCAAGTGTCACGACCGCCGGCAACGGATCCCATCGCGCCTGGTCGGACCCGACGCGTGTTGTCTTCGACTTCCCCGAAACAAACGTACTTATTCTTTAATCAAGGCAATTAGCGTGTAGCGCAGTGCTGCTAAGTAAAGGCGCCCTCTTGGTTTGCTCAGGCACGAGGTCGCTAGCACCAATGCTAATCACGTTTCAGTGCCTTAATCACGCCCCCAAATGCTGCTCAAGACGATCACAGATCCTAATTAACTGTATACATTCACTGATTTCGGCTGCTATGCACGTATGCTAGTTTATGTTATGACGATGTGATCCTCAAAAAGGAAAAATTGGAGGTCCCTCCCCTGAAACACTCAACTCTATTCTACAACACACTGGCTCTCATTTTACGGTTTCTGCCCCCGCCGCCATTTCTCGCGAAGCACTCGCTCTTTTTAAACCTTAGCTCTCTCCTCGCCGCCGGTGAAAGCAGGGGCGACGGCAACAATCTGGCAATGTTTAATTTAGCCTTTTGGCACACCTCAAACTTATTCTAGATTCATCCTTATATATATATGTGCTTATAAATGTTCAGGGTTAATTGGTATTTTAGTCACACAATTAATGATTTTATTAGGCATATTTTACACAGGGGGTGCACTACCCCCTCTAGCTACATAAGCTCGGTCGTGGGATCTGTCACCCTTGGGCCTTGGTGGATGCGAGGCGTACCAACCCTTACTGTGTGTTGAAAGTTGACTTCTATGTTACGTTTTTTAGGATATAGAGCCTCCACATTGCGATTGAGGATCGGCCTGGGTCAGCATTAATGACTTAGGTGTTTTCCCGCAATGTGATTTGGGGTGGCGGTTGCATCCAACGACATTGTTTGGCCGTAAAGACAACTCTGCGATATGCCATGGAGGTTATGTGGCTACAACATCGATGGTTACTCCGGGGTGGTCCGAGAGGTCATGAAGATTGTATAAGTTCATGCTTCACCTACCCCCTCCCCAATCTTCTCATGTGACACCAGCATAGCCATCCCAACCTAATTAGAATATGATACCCACACATGTGGCAAAATTCTGGACCAATACGTCAAATCATCTTTGAGGGTTCATACCAGGGGTGAGTGAGCCTATCTCCTGACACACCCATTTTTTTAAACCTAACAAAAATCATCGTTTGTAAGTTAAGTAAAATTCTAAAAACACACGCACACATATATTCGAAACTTATCGAAGACAAATTTTCATAAAATAAAGTGACAATATGCAAAGATTCATGACAATGCGAATGTCACGGGGTTCAAGTTTCACAACTTACGCCGTATCGATCACTCTCATTTTTAAGTTATTTTGCCAAGTTTTAGAAGTGTGTTTGTGTGAATTCCAATTCTTATTGCTACTTCAAGTTCTTTTACACGAGTTACCCTATTTAGTAGCTTTTTAATTGGGTTAATCATTTACTGAAAATTTTGTTAGTAGATTTCAGGGGCATCAAGGTGGATGTGGCAATGCCACCTCGCGGGCTTCTCTCTTGTCTTATCTTTCGCCTCCACTTGGCAACACTTAGTTTGGGTTAGGAGAAGTGAACCGGTCTCATGGGCGGAGCTATGTCGGTGTATGGGTATACAAATGTACACCTATTAATTTTGGCAAAAGGCTTTGAATATCTATGGAGGGCTCATATTTTACATTAAATAAACACGTTTTTTCAAGTAAAATGTGAATTTTAGAGTGCTCTGTACAACCACTGATTAGATGTTGGCTCCTCCGCTGACTGGTCAGACGTAGGAAAAAGAATTTATCCTTTTATCTTAGAAGGGATAACGACTTACAAAACCTCCACTAAGTCGAGTAATTCCGATTAGATTCTACTAAGTGAGGCAATTCTTGTAAAAAAATGTGAAAGTAGAGGGTATAAATTAGAGTTGGTCTATTTTCACCAATGCTGACCCTTGCTGTGTTTCTTCATCTGTAAGTCAACACTCGTATGTGATTTGTCAACCATTCATAAGTTGCTCTTAGAAAACTACATTCTTTTGGCCCATACATTCTTTACCCAGCTGGTACGATAGGTACATTTGGATACGGATCATCTATATTCATATGCGCTCAGTTGCTAAATGTGGCTAGAATCGTTTTGAAGAAGGAAAATAGCAGCTAGCGTTGAAGATTCTTCCCCGGCCGGAGGAGAGTTTTCTGGCAATCCGTACAATGTACTATAGCTCAAGCAACTGGCAGCTTGAACATTCTTCGCCGGAGAGAATTTTCTGGCGGCCCGCACACATGTCTGCAGAACCGCGATGGCATGCAGCAGCCTCAGGAACGCGATGGGGCACCTTCACCGGCCGGCGTCCGCATCACCGCCTCGCACTACCGTCTTCGATATAATTCCTCCATTTCATAATTCGTCTTGCAGATTTAGATGTACCTACTCACAAAACATATCTAAATACATTTAAATTTATGACGAGCATTATGAAACGGACGGGAAGTTCCCGGCCTTATCGCTCTCCTGTTCGTCGCTTCGATGGATAATCTGCATCCTTGCACTGGACAAAAGGCACGCACGCGTACAAGAAAGATCCGACAATGAACAGCTCTGTTGGATCGTGTTGAGGGAGACTCGACTATCGTGGCCGTGCTCAAAGCTCGTCAGCAGGCACTAAGCGTCAGGGCCCGATCGACGCGTGTTGTCCCAGATCATGGGCTTATCCTTAGTTCAATCCCGCCACTGGTCACTAGCACCGATGCTTATGATCACGTTTGGGGACCTTAATCGCGTCCCCCACTAGCTGGCCAAGAGGACTCCTTGCTGCGTTCTTTTCACACAACTCGTGCGAGCAGCGCAAATCTCATCCTGGAAATGTCTAGACAACCGACGACTTCCCTTTAGGATCCGTACCTTAAAAAATTAAAACGAAATAAAGGTAGGTTTTGGTGCACATTTTTTTTTAGAAAATCTGCTCTAAGCGCATATGGCATAAGAGCATCTCCACCGACGAAATAAAGTTTCGAAAATCTGCTCTAAGCGCATATGGCATAAGAGCATCTCCACCGACGCTCTTAAATAGGTGTTGGTAGCATCACCGGTAGACCTATTGGATGTATCGACACTTTCTCCCTCCATCCGGGGACGGGCTTCCCACACTACACGCCCTATAATTTTGAGGGACCTAGAAGAATTCAAACAATGAAGATGGCGATTTTCATTCAAATTTACTTACATATATTACAATGTTGAATGAAAACAGATAAAATTTAACTAAAACCTAGCCTACTCGTCATCGGTCGGGGCACGATAGGCCAACCTCGGCGTTGTTCTTTCCCTTGGCGAGCTGCGCCCACACTCACCTCTCCGATCTTGCTTGGCGCATTGATGCTGGCCCTTCAGCTCCGCCCGTCACTCGCGGCAGTCCTTGTTCCAGGTGACCCATGGTGCTTAGTAGGCAGTAGCCTCGGTGAGGCTTTGAGCGTTAAGCTCTCGAGGATCCTCTTCCTCTCGACGCCATGAGGAGGGTACCAGCCTCCTTCGTCGGAGCGTGTTCACGGGAGATCTCGACGACGCGCTTGAGGAGCTCGTTGGTCACCTCGAGGACTAGGGTGACGTTCTTCTGGTCTTGTGCTGAAGGAGGCCTGAATCGCCGCCTGCTCCTCCTTCGTGGCCCACTGTGCATCTTCCTTGCTGCCTCGCGCTCCGTGTCCACCATGAATAGTGTTGTTCCACTCGGTGAACTCAGAGTCATCAGAGTCGCTGTCCTGCTCGGGCTCGGGATGCGAGTCTTCGGACGCGTGCGGCCGTTGCGGCCCGAGCATGGAGTAGGTGGTGATGAGGCGGCGCAACATTGTGTCTACGAGGCGATTCGTCAGAGGCGAGCGTGGAGACGGATGCCGTCGAGAAGGTAAGTAAATAGGAGGAGGCCGATGTGCATTTACGGCGACGGTGTCTGATGCGTATGAGCTCGGGTAACCGGTGCTTTCTTTAAAGATGGTGACCAACCTCCTCCTAGTCATTTAAGAAAATTGTGCCCATCCAACACCTTCTGCATAGGGCGTCCGTCTAACACCTTGTGCATAGAGGCAGACATAAAGTTGCCGGCGTTTTATTAGGCTCAAATTATACCGCCATATTATTAAACGCCCCGGTGTAAACCAAAATTATGGCCGATAGCATCTATTGAGATCTATTGGGGCGCTATTGGTCCGCCGATCAGATGCTCACTTGCCCACCAGTATGTATAACAGGAAGATTCAGCACTGCCGTGTACAGAAGTAGTAGCACTCATGCAACTGCCGGACGGACCCTCTTCACCTGCGACGCATGCATCATCGTCCTGGTTATGTTCAGTTCCATACAGTTCTCCACCCTTATCCGGTACAGTTCTCCCCCTTATCGCTCCCCTGTTCATCTGCGTGCGTACGTGTGAGCTCCGACAATGGACAGCTCGTCGGAGAGACCTCTTCTGGACGTGGCCACTCGACGTTCTCCGGTTCCGCCTTGCGTGCGCGGTTTGCGGATGGCGGTCTGTCGGGAGAAGCTTCCGTCGATGCCTTACGCTAGCGTATGTCCAGCGGATGACGGACAGGATTCCTGGTGTGAGGTAGCGACTGAGGATGAATATCTCGACAGATCGATCTATCAGAGCTTGCACTGTTTGCTTGACACGGACAGAGCTATCTATGGTCGAGATCTTTCTCGTGAACTTCGTTCGTTCGCGCTGTTGGCCACACAGACCACGCCTACAATGTTTCGGAAAGGGAGCATAGGCTCCTGACCTTCCATCGAAACGATGCACACAATCTTTGCACACAATCTTAGATCACCCCGTATGTTATCATCTAAAAGAAAACTAGCTGAGTGATCGCAAGGCCGGTGGGGGCGGATCCCATCTCTCTTTCTCAAGTTTCCATGTCATCTTCAAAGTACGTTATGTCATTGCACATGACTAAACGAATGTTAATTGGGCATACAAATACCAAAACGCTAAAATGTAAGGGTAGTTTTCTTCTCCTCGCCTCTCATATTAGTTATGAGAGTCGTCCTTGGCTCTACTTCTGATCTTCTATTACCCCTTCTGTCGCATGAAACATGTTTAGCTTTCTTTAAATTTGGTTGTATCTACACATTATTTAGTATCTACAATTCTACATTCAAATATAGATAAAGTTAAGAGATTTTTCATGAAAGCGGAGGGAGTATATTTAGCTCGCTTTGCACGCTCTGCTTCGGCACCACATGCACTTAGATCTCCCTCCTTTCCAGGAACGTGGAAATTCTATGTATCTCCTTCACGATCTTTCCGCTGAGAGCTCTACTGGTGCAATGTCGAGAATAAAGAAAAGCACCGGTTCAGTACTCTCTGGAACGCTATGCTACTGCCAGTGCAAGCAAAGGAGCCAATCAATTCACAGCCTCGTACACACAAACGGTAGTGTGCTCCGATCCCAAAGGACCGTGCAGCTAGTTGCGCGAGGCGATACGATAATGTATGAAATGTGCCTGACCTTGGCTACAGGGAACTTCCCGGCCGGATCGATGCGCACATTGTGTGTCTTGCCGATCGAGCAGCGCCGGCTTATTTCCCGCTGCCTCAAACACGAGAAGCTAGCATGCATATACTAGACGGAATGCTAGATTATACTTTCAGGAAGACTCTCGATCGAGTAACCCACACGTGCTCCTCCTCGACCTATCCCTGAAACGGAAGCCTGTGAATCTGTGATCGAGGGAGGTGAAGATGTCAACGATCCATGGAGGAGGACCATGAATACGTGATTGGGAAAGTCAGATATTATACCTGAGCACGTCGCACACGTACTGGAAGCCGGCCATTCACAAACTGATGGTCCCGTGGCTAGACGTACGTATAGAGAGCTATAGCCTAGCATAGTACTAAACCTTTGCAAGTATAGTAGCTTGACTTGTGTCTCAAATTCTCAAAGGAGCTAGGGTGGAGACCTAGTTGGTGGTCCTCAAGGATTGTTCACCACCAAGAGCATTTAGAATGACTGATGCTTATATAAACAAGTATTTGTGTACTTGTATATTGGTCATCTTGCCTATATACCACATTGCGGATGCCTGATGGGTTGTTGTGAGAATAAAATGAAGATACTAGAAAACAAACGAGGGACGGGAGTAACACTAACTACAATGTTGATGTATGTCGGATAAATTGTTCGCGAAGCTTTCGGTACGTAACTGTTCTGACAGTTCAAGAAGTTATGTACTACCGCATAATCACATCAATAAATTATGTGCCGGTGAAACACATGAATCAATATAAAAAATTAATCAAAACACTGAAAGAGAAAATAAGCAAATAAAAGGGGTAATGAAAAAAAAAGTGAAAGGGGTAATTGTGGAAGAGAGAAACAACAAAGAAATGGAAAATAAGTAAAAAAAACTAAAATGGGCCGGCCCATTTTGGGATCAGAATGTGGTTTTTGTTTCCTACTGTATTTCATGGAGTATAGTGTTGTTTGGGCCAGCCAATAAGACATGGAGCGGGGATTTTGTAGTTCTTCTCTTCGTCTTTTCTATGATATGTTTTTATTCTTTTATGTGGTTATTTTATAAAATAATAGTATTCCTCATGTCTCATTAAAAGGTAAAACTATGTGGCATTTATAAATGTGTTCATGTTTGTTAGGGCATTTAAAATATACATGAGCAGATGTTATATGGACTTTTTCATGGACATCTGAAAGCAATGCAAATTATCTTCATATCTAGAACATCTTTTGTGTTCTTAATCGTAATATTATTCAGGATTCAGTGAGTAATTTTTAATGCTAATTGTATGGATATTTGCATGATATATGATCATTTGAAAAATCATATTGTAACTCATCACTAGCATGAAACGCCGGGAGTCCACTAGGAATTAAACTAATCCTTATTCAAGTGAGAATTAGCAAAACCATATTGCCATCTAGATTTATTTCTTTTCTTTGCTACCACGGTGTCACTCAAGATTCAATAGTGCTCGGATCGGACATTGCATTCTTTGTCCCATTCTTTAGAAACACCGAGTTAATTTGAATCTCCCAAAGGAATTTCATTGTCGCTGAAAAAACTTTCATTATATCTCAACCCACAGTACGATGATAGTGCACGAACTTTTAAAACAACACACCAGTTCCAGCAAAACACTAACCTGAATCAGCAAACCAATGAATGGAACGAAATGCCAAGCCATGTGTTCAAAGAAGAGGCGTTTGGATAGCTGTGTTGCTATTGTTCTTGTAGTGTCGAGACTCATTAGCACTGAGGGCTAACAAAGAAGTCGCTGACCGGGACTGGTGCAGGATATTGGGGTATTTTCACGAATTGACACCAGATCACTGTGATCTTGTTCACGGATTCTATGAAAATAACGATAGTTATATAAATATATCTTATATGATGCATGTATTTTTTGGCAAAATAAACTATGGTAAAAAATTAAGAAACTAGGTATAAGATATATGGGTATTTTCAAAAGAGTTATAGTTGGGCCAGCCTGCTAGATGAAAGATCGAGATGTCGCCTAGAGGGGGGGGGGGAATAGGCAATTACAAACTCTTTCGGATTTGTTTTGTAAGAATGCGGAA
>NC_061512.1:212158900-212185304 GCF_022539505.1 Lolium rigidum | reverse complement strand
CTCTCGGAATGACGGTGTATAGAAGATGAGCCACCATGTAATTGACTTCTGGCGCGGAAGCTGCGAGGTGCGTTCCTGCGAAGGGGTGAAAGACGGATCTACTTCGTCGAGAACACCTTCGGGTGAGAACCCTTTCCACGACGCCACGTGAACGGGTCTTCGCGAAAGAGCGGGTAGAGGATCGGATTCGAAGACGGTCGATCCCCTATACTTGTGGGTCATCAGTCTACTTCATCAAGAACGGCTTCGGGGGAGAACCCTTTCCAGCTGATGCCATGTGAACGGGTCTTCGCGAAGGAGCCGATGAGATCGGCTTCTAAGAAGGCTTTAATCTCATCATATTTCTTCTTGTGCTCCTCAGGCAGATCTGCGTACGTGACTGGTTCGTCCGCCACCTCATCTGCAGATTTTGACATAGTTGCTGCAGATGTCGACGTAGTTGTTGTAGAATGTCCCACCGGGCGTGCCAGAATGTGTTGCCTACCAAAACCCACCGGCGAGCAGCGACGGGCAACACGGAGAGCCGGGAGGCTCCCAGGACTGCTGGTGGGCCTCGGTCCCTCGGGCAACGGCCCGCAATGCTCCGGCACACGTCCCGGCTAATGCAAGGGCGTGCCACCTGACCTATACCTGGTCAGGAAGGTGATGGATTGCTTCGATTAGTTTCCTGCATGGCAAACACGTAAACATTAAATATGAGCCCCGATCGGCTCTTAGGTTACCCTGTGGATCGGCTCAAAGAGCCGATTACCCCATGGTTCACGTTGGATTTACGATAACATGGGGATCCTGCTTTATCAATATAAAGTTAAACCAATCTACGATAGTCTAGGGTTTTCACCGCATAACCGGAACATCCTACGCGTAGTTGAGCCTAGCAGATACGTAAGATAATGGAAAACCAGTCCTAAAGAGGCCTAAAAACCAACACGAAGTCGATCCCCGAAACAATCCCTCTAGGACTAGTAAACCATACCTTACGCACTACCGGATCGTTCAACCCGTTTGCAAGGCCTAACCATGCGGATATCAAACCAATCCTTGGAGAACAAGGAACAACTATAACGGATCAGATCTACTAAATAAAGAACAAGCAAGATGCTGCCCTTACACCCAAGATAGGTGCAAAGGCAGCTAGATATTGAGGGGCAGCGTAGCTAAGCAAGCATATCATGAAAGTATCGACGTCAGCCCCAAAACATCCACGATAAGGGTGTTGCTCGCCATCAAAAAGGCTTCAGTACGAGCAACACCAACAACGAATAAACTGATACTGCCTAGATCGCAAGATGCGATCTAGGCAGCATGTTGCTTACCCGGGAGAAACCCTCGAAACAAGGAGTGGCGATGCGCCTAGATTGATTTGTTGTGAACGTGATCGTCCTCCTTACCAATAACCCTAGGTACATATTTATAGTCCGTGGACTTTCTAATTTAGGAATAAACCTAGCTGTGTACGACTAAACTCTATCTGTTAATTCTAACAAAATCTACCATAATGTACAGATACACGGGCAATCTAGCCCAAACTCTCGCCCAAGGCCGATTCAGAGACACTTTACATTCATGTCCTCAAAGCCCATCTCAATCACGGCCCATCTCCTGCTCTGGCTAAATTCTGGTGATAACAAAAATTTGCTTAGATTCGAAATCTACTAAGATTCAAAATTTACTTAATTTTGAAAAAATTCAAACTTAAAATTTGCTCGAATTTAATTTTTTTCAATAGCAGAAAAATAAAAAAACAAAAAATAAAAGAAACCTTGAAGAAAAAGAGTTAAAATCGAAGAAAAGTAGACTGAAAACATAAAACCAGAGCCAAAAGGAAAAAAACCAGCTGGTCACCAGGTACTTGGGCCTATTTATGTTCACACGCACAGGTGGGGCTTAATACGCTCCGCTAATGGGCAGGATATAGGAAAACCCCATGCCGACCGGGTTGGCACGTACGGGGTGCCACACACCCCTCCGACCCGGCGGATGTTAAATGGGCCGCGGCCTATCAGGTAAACCTCCTTTTCCTTTTCTTATTCCTTATTCCTTTTTCTGTTTACAGTTCTATTTAAAAACTAACAATTTTCAGTTTCTTTTTATGTTTCCAAATTTTGTTCAAAATTTTCTATTTATAGATTTTTAAAATGTTCGATTTTAAATTTGTTTAAAATTTGAAAATATTTCAAAATTCAAAATTTATTCTAATTAAAAAATCTGTACAAATTTTAAAATATTTCAAAATTCGTTCAAATTACGAAATTCGTTCAAACATGGAAATTCGTTCCAAATTCCAAATTTGTTTAAATTTCAAAATTCATTCAAAATTTTAAAGTTTGTTCAAATTTCGAATGCGAACATTTTTTCAATTTAAAATTTTTGTCAAAATTAAACATTTTTCCAATTTGAAAATTTAATTTTTTTATTTTTAAACAAAAAATAAAACTAGAAAACAAAATAGAAACACCAAAAAAGAAAACAGAAACGAAATAATGAAACATAAAAGAAAACAGAAAACAGAAAGAAAAGGAAAAGGAGAAAATAAAAGAAAAGGAAAAATACCTAACCGGCCCGGCCCACACCGCGCGCAAGGGTGTGCAGCGCGGTGCAGGTGTTGGCATGTGTTTTTCGTGTCCACCCTAGGAACCGTGAATAAAAAAGGCTGCCTCCACCCTAGAAGCGTGTCGGCATGTGTTTTTTGTGTCCACGCCGAGAAAGTCCGTGTATCCAGAATTTCTTTTTGAGAAAGCCTGTCTGCCTACGAATATTCTGAATGATAAACTCTTTGTTCTTCTGTAAAGGGACTTGCCTTTCGCATGATTTTAAACTAACAAAAAAAAAATAGCGCGCTATTTTGGCGCTATAGCGTATTTGGAAAGTGAACGGTATGCTATGCATATTTGGCTCGCTATGGCGCTAATCACGCTATAAGCGACGCTACTATTTTCGTAGCGTTATAGCGGCGCTATTTTATAGCGTTGTAGCGGTGCTATTTTTATAGGCAAAATCGAGCAAACAACTAGCTATTTTGATCTTTTGACCCACGAGTTTCTTATATCCCCATTCTAACCATAGTCATTCAACCCGTTGGAAACAACAGAAGCACATCGACAATTCCCTCTCCTCCTCATACGACACGTACATGTTGAAGAAGAAGAATCAACATCACAATGAGTAAGACTGATGCAATCTGCCTAAGAAGAAGTTGCTTCTAGTTTCTCATTATAATGAGCTGCAATATGCGGTTCTTCTTCTGAATCAGATGATGAACGAATGCATTATCCATCTAGTTCATCTCATTTTGATTAATTACTACTTCTGCTATGTAGTTGGCTCTTTAATTGTTTGCATGTTGGATCTTTATCTTTCAATGCGACCAGGACTTTGTGAATTTAATTTGTTGATCGTTGTGATGTGGATAATTTTTTAGCTCTGAACACCTTAGTATATATACTACATTTTTTTTGTGAAACGCTATTTTGTAAAATTGCGTGCTATTAGCACGTTATAATCTTCATAGCGTATTTTGGAAGGCCACGCTATTTTGTTTAGCATGCTATTTTTTTCTTGTTTTAAACACATGAATACTAAAATAACAATTTGTAATATCAACTACACACAGCTGATTATATTCATATCAAAATTTCTTTGATAGCACCACCAATAACTTAATTGATTCCCTCCGGAAGTTTTCAATCAATAGGGGATCTGTTGATCAAACGAATATCATTCGGTTTTTGGAGGGTTTGAATACTTACAATTTTCCTCTTTGCAGATATATAGTTTGATTCATACGGTTGTAATCCCCATGATTGTTTTCTAAGAATCGCTTTACACAGGAAATTTTCCTTTCACTCATATCTCTTGCATTTTTTTGTTTGTTTTTCACCTTTCCAACAAAAGCCCTGTAGTTTTCTAAGGATGTAGAATTCAAGATGTCATAATGCTTCCAATCCTGTTTTCCCCATTATTGTGTTTTATTAATTTTCCACTTGTGTCATGGAGCTGGAGATCATGGTTTTGAATCATCCTCATTGCATAATAAAATGTAAGAGAAAGGCTGCCTAGAAATACCCTTTCTCAGATCCCACAATGCGTAGGAGCTTTTAGCACTAGGTACGCCCTACTGCGTTTTAAGAATTCTGCGAATCAGAGAGGCCCTATCAATTGTCTTAGAACATACTCAAAATTAGTTCTTAGGGAAAAGAATTGCTGGCTATGATGTGACATCCTTAGGTGAGCTGCATGAGATGATTGGGCGGTGTAGAGTATTGTCGTGCTGTAAGACCCTGTCAAATTAAAGTTTAGTTATTTTGTTATTTTGTTATATATTCAATCATACAAAACAAAGAAAAAACTTGCTCCCTTGGATTCACATCAGTAGCAAAATAAGAAATACGTAGAAATGCAATGCCATGTCCACTCAAAAAACTGTTATGCTTGTTGTTTGCATTAGATTTTGTTTGATTGCATATAAGAAAAACACAGGATTATTCCAAAGAGGTTTTGGAGAGGATCATATTTTTTCCAGTGAAACAATTCTTGTAGGACGACATGGGTTACTGCATAGAAAAGAAAATTCAAGGGACTCTTTGGTACACTGTATTTTCCAAGAAAGTTTGTAGGATTCCAACCCATAAATTTTTTTTCATGTGGGGTCCACTTGATTCGAAGGGGCGAGTCCTCCAGAATTCCTATGGGTTGTTTTCTTACACAACAGTTCCGTAGGATTTTTAGAAGCCTCTTGCTAACTCTCCTATATGTATATGACAGTTATGATATATAAACAATTGCACTATAGAAAATTTCTTGCATTTTTCATGTAGTGCAACCAATCAACTTCTTCTACAAATTTCCTCCGTGTTGTTTGTTTGTGTAGGATTTCACATGCCATGGTATTCCATTCTTGTGTTCTTCATATTCCTGCTCTTTTTAAATTCTAAAACTAAAGAGGCCCTAAGAGAACATTCTTTCCCGATACGACATCGTGATTAGTCCCGGATTCTTCCACACTTTCACTATTGCAAGAGTGACCGAACAACCATCACCATAACCAGGTTCATATCTTCAGAGACAACATAAAGTGCGAGATGGAGTAATTGACAGTACATCACCATGGTTCTCAAGACAACACAAAGTGCTTTCCTGGACACACAACTATCACACTAGTGCTCGGAGTTCACATGGCCTGCACAGTTAACGGGGCGCATGAGGGGTGAATGATCATCATCACTCGATCGGCACTGCAAAGTTTATGGGGGAGTTTCGAGTCAAGAGAGTTTTCATGCAGCTTTAGAAGGCAGGCACTTGGTATTATCAGAGACTAGATCGCATGCAGATCGGGGGTAGATAGATAGAGACCTGTGCACGCTGACCACTAGTCAAGTGGGGGGTTCAAGAAGAGAAGTGGCAAAGCAAGGAGCCAAAGGAGCTCAGCAGAGCTCATGGTCGACATATAAGCTACTACCTTCTCTTTCCCGTGGAAAGAATAGATGTACTGATGTACATGTGACTAGCTAACGCCCGGAACAAAAAATACCTTTGGCCGTGATGAGGATTCTGTTCTGGTAAGTTAGTGCCACGATCAGGCAAAATCATCTGGGAGCCGATCCGTCTGAACTGAACAACAAATATGGGCAGTTTTCGGCAATGCATCTGTGTTCAAAGTGTCTAGATCTTACAGGTCTCTTATGGGTACTTAGGACACTTCCCTGGTCTCAAATGGCTCTAGAAAGGTTCTTGTGAGCAGAAGCATAAGGTGTTTTTTCTTGCTCCTCATTCATAATAGACTGAACACATGGGCTACGCTGCAAAGGAAGAATTTCTTCGTGGAGGATTACACATGTATTGTGTGTAATTGGGGTACCTTGGAAGTTGGAAACAAGTACCATCTGTTCTTTCAGTTCGCTTTCGCCACCATATATTGGCAATATTTGTGCCCTCCCTGGATTCTCCTACTTCTGTTCATATCAACGTTCAGGGGAGGTTTTTGACAGTCTGGAGACTGAGATTGGCCAGCCTTTCTTCATGGAACTAATTGTGCTGATTGCAAGCTCGATTCGGACGTCATGAAACGATTTCATCCTCAAGGGTGTGCCTCCCAGCCTATATTGTTGCATGAAAAAGTTCTAGGATGAGTTGGCTCTATTGTTTCACAAGGCTAAGAAAAAATCATGTCATGGCATGTTAACTTTGGCGACTATATGTTCCCAACATTAGGTTTTTCTTTTTGTCTTATGGCCTTGTTATTTTGTTTTAATTGCTAACCTCTAGCACTTAGCCTTGTGAATAACTTTCATGAAAATTTATAAAAATATACACGGTGGGAAACCCAAGGATCAAGCCTGAAAACCATAATTTCTGAACTGAAGAACACACATGGTGTGGTGTCTATCATCCTCTGCGAACTGAACAGCAAATTAAGGTACGCACAGTATCAGCAGCTGCCCAGCCATTTAAGTGCGAAAATGATAGCAGCAACCACCAATAATTCATGGTCGTTCGTTTGGTCATTTGCGCCTTTCACATGCCATCAAGGAGCCTCGTGACGAAGGAGGAGGTCCAGGTCTCGCATTCAATCTCCGATGGACAAAACGAGGAAATTTTCGTTCCAGCTCCCTCGTGATCCGGTTGGCGCCACTTTCCAGTCAACCAGGCAGTTGCGATGGTAGTGGTAGCATCTGGTATCCTTTAACTGCAAGCTTTCTTGAACCGGGGACCTTCCTCTGTGATCTGTGTACGTAGATCCTTGGATAGTCACGATGGACCAGCAGCAACCCGACGCCCCCGACACGGTGCACGTGATCTTGCTGCATACAACTGAAGCACAAGTAAATGTGCGTTCGAATGCATAGGTTAGCGACCTCCAGTGTGCAGTGATGCATAAAGTATGATGTACCATGTTATTTCGTTTTACCTACTGCCAATAGTGTTACACAACATATATTTATTTGAAACCAGTTTCCTTTTTTTTTTTCAAATTTTGCCAACTTAGATCATATCTTTGGATGTGCCGGACATAAAACCGCGCACCGTTGCGGCCCTATAGTCACATTCCCTCCGACGAAGCCTAATAAATTGTCTCACACTAGAGGAAGGTGGACACCGCCTCATGCAAGGTTTAGTGGGTTGCCATGGTGAAGAAAACCTGCTAGGCACGCGCAATAGTGAAGGCTGTGAAGGCGGGACGTCGGCGTGCAGTTTATGTGTGCACACAAGTGGCGGAGGCAGTTTGGCAAGCGCTCAAAGCTAGTGCCGAGAGGTGGGCCAAGACGAAGGATGGCGGCGAGGGTGGTCCCTCTCGTGGCCCGCACGATGGCTAGACTTGGTTAGATTTGAATTTAGGTAATTTGTAAAATATCTTAAACAAGAAAGAAAATTTATGTTCATTGGTTTAAATATGAGTTCATGTTTATTTTTTTAAAAGGCTATTAGAGAATCAGGTGGAGAATAATAGTGTTTACGCCCGATCCAATCCAATGGTATTGTTAGTCGTTGGACGGGACACGACCGAAGATGCTACAGTATAATGCTATTCCTCCAGGCTCCAGCAATCAACAATGCACGTAAGGGCATCTCCAACGCTCCGACCCAAACGGACGCATTGAACCGTCCGTTTTTTGCTGTTTGGGTCGGCCTCTCGAGAGGCGGATAGACGAGGACATCCGCGATTTTTTTCGTTGCCCAACGCGCAGAGACCCAAATACTATTCCTCTTCTCCGCATGTAGTACTAGTTGAACCAGAGCACATATCGCCGGAGCACACATCGCTCGCCCTCGCCCCGGTACCTGGCCGGCACGGCGGGCCCGAGCGGCTTCGGCTCGCGCACCACCGCCGAGGAGGCCACGGACGGCGCCGGCGACCTGAGCCACGTCGGGGATCTGGCGGAGACGGCGCGAGTGTCGGCCAATCGCGGCGCTTGGCCGGTGCTCCGGCAAGAAACCCAAGGCGGCCGAGGACGCCGCGCGCGCTCCTCGCCGAGCTCGGCCCCGCCACGGACGCCGGCCGCGTCGTGGTGCCGCCGCTCGACCTCTCCTCCCTCGGCTCCGCCCGTAGCGCGTCCCCGCCCGTGCCCGCCCGTGGTCGGGCCCACCTCCGCCCGTGGCGCGCCCCCGCTCGTGCAAGCTCTGCCGCGCGCGGCGCGCTCGCGCACGCGATGCACGGCGAGCTCGGCCGAGACGAGCGCCGCGCGCGGTGCACATCGCCGCGCGCACGACGACCGAGGGCGGCGGCTTCGGCGAGCGGCATGGTGGCCGGCATGCGCGACGCGGCGAGTCGTGGCGCGGGCGCGGGCACGAGCACGCCCGTGGGCCGACGCGCGCCGCCCCCGCCCGTGTCCGCCCGTGCCGCCCCCGCCCGTGCAAGCTCTATGGCCGATGCGGCCGGCGCCGCGCCGCCCGCCCGCCTCGTGCCCGTCCCCGTCCGTGGCCGACGCGGCCGACCGGATGGAGGCGCGGCCCCGTGCCTCGCCGCGTGCACGGCCCGTCCGCCGCCGCGGCCCGGTTCGACGCCGCCGGCGTCGGCCATGCTTCGTGGCGGCGCGGCCGCCGTTCGACATCGCCGGCGTGGCTCCAAGCTCGGCCGGGGGCACGGAGCTTGTTTCGCCTCCGGCGACTTCCGGCGGGTGTGAAAAAAGGGAGACGGCGGCGGCCGGTGCCTCCATGAGTAGGCGACGGCGGCTGTCCACGAGGCGAGCCAAACTCCGTCGGCTCCACCAACGATTTTCATGGAGAAAGGAGGACAGAGGAGAGAGAATGCTGCGGGGTCTATCGGCTTGCTTTTGTCTCCCTGTCAAATGGGCGGAACGCTTGTCGCGCGGACAGAACGACCACGGATGGACGCGCGTCGCGTCCGCCTCGACCCAAAGCGCTCCCAGATTTGCGTCAGTTTTGGGTCAAACCGGACGCTGAGAGTATCCGCTTTTAAGATGGGTTGCCCCGCTGGGTGCAGTTTTGACCCATCCGGACCAATTCGGAGTCCGTTTTTGGGTTTGGGTACCCGCGTTGGAGATGCCCTAACCGCTCCAAAGTCCAGGCACACACGGATAGTGACACCAGACAGCAGTGTTTCGTATCCCAATCACGACATGAATACACGATGCAGTGCAACACGCTGTCTTACCTAATCCCCGCATAAACATTCGGCTCTACCACGCTGTATGTTCCACTCGCCTCGTCTCTGCCACTGAACCCTGGTAGAAAAAAGAGCAGGTGAAACGAGAGCGAGTCGGAACTCGGAAGTCGGAACGGACCCCTCCCCAACGGTCACCTCGCCGTCGTCGTCGTCTCCGGATCGCGCTCCTCCGCCTCCGGGGCGAAGAAGTCCTGTCCGGCGGTCCCCCCTCCCGCACGAGCGCGGGCAGCCGAGGCGGAGGAATCATCGCCATCACCATTAACTCCTCCTCTCCCCGCCCTCGAAAGCACCACCGGATCCAATCCAATCCTCCCGCTCCCGCTCCCGTTCGCTCGCTTCCTCCGCTCCTCACGAAACCCGCCGGGCCATGCGCCTGCCGCAGCGGCGATGGCGCGTAGCGGGGTGGAGGTGATCGCCAGCAGGGGCTGCTCCAGGCTGCTGCTCCCCGGGATGCAGCCCTCCTCCGCGTCCGCCGCCTCCTCCTCCTCCGTCTCCGCCTCCGTCTCCCGCGCCGCCGCCCGCCGCCCGGCCGGCGGCGGCCCCTTCGCCGGCCTCGTCGTCTGCGTCACCGGGCTGTCCAAAGGTGAACTCAATTCTCCTCGATTTGGCCCAGCCGCCCAGGGGTGGTTTCAAATCCTCCGTGTGCTGACAGATTCTGGTTCGTGGTTCGGGGATTTTTTGTTTTGTTTTGTTTTGTTTCGTGCAGAGGCGAGGGGCCAGGTGAAGGAGGCGGCGGAGAGGCTGGGCGGCGAGTACAGCGGGAGCCTGCACCCCAAATGCACCCACCTCGTCGTGCAGATATCCTTGATTTCACAATGCCCCGTTCCATCAAAATCCATCCACTGCCATATTTGTTCCTCAAAATTCAGGATACTCCCATGCTTCCCTTCCTTAACGCAAACCACAGCTTCGCCGGCCGCAAGTTCGAGCACGCGCTGAAGCACGGGCCCACGAACGGCCTCTTCGTTGTCACGCTGGGCTGGTTCGTCGACTGCGTGCGGAGGAACAGTAAGACAAGCCCCAATCCCCATCACCACTTCCTCCCCCTCTTCTCTTTTTGTCAGTTACTTATTTGATGGCGTTTCTGCTGCAGTGAGGCTGGACGAGTCCCTGTACAGTATCAGGAACATCGGGGAGAACGGCCGGCCGCTCGGGGAGTTCAACCGGCTCGCTGGACCTCCTGTCAGCGAGAAGTCGTGCCTCCCGCCGATGGTGTTTCAGGACAAGGCGTGCTCGGACACGACCCAGAAGCGTCGGCTCCAGGCTCATAGAGAAGAACCTGAACACGATGTGTTCGTTTTCGCGAACCAGACCATCTACATTGACCCCGGGATTTCTGGGGAGATGAAGAAGAAGGTATATATGGTCCATGTCGATTCCTGCTTCCTTTTCCACAATGGTTAGCACTTCAGCGCATTAAACCACAGGTTTCAGGAAGAAATGTTTAGTTTTCTTTTTGTTTCTCCTGTTGATGGAGTGTCATATTACAGCACCAACTGGACAAGAGAATTTGTTAAACATTCTAAAGCGATCAGCTAAACGATGCAATGCATGTTCTCTGATTCTTTTTATTGTCTCTGAACATTCACACTTTCACTGGAACCAACCATCTTCGCAAGACATCTCCTGTTAAATTGCATGAACTGTATTTACATAAAATGCATCTTATCTGCAGATATCTGATGCTGCTACTAAAGAAGGTGCAAAATTGTTGGACCACTGGTTTATCGGTTGCCATGCCACATATGTTGTCTGTGAGGATATTTCTGTCAAGAGATATGTTGGTCACTCAGACAACATTGTAACAGTAAGCAATACTGAATTACTGCAATAGTATCTTCTCCCATGTTCCCATGGTGAATACTTACTTGGGACCATTATTTCTCTTAATACTTTCTGCTTCAATGTTTCAGCCGCTTTGGATCTTGAAAACAGTCAAGGAAAAGAACTTGCAGCGTCTGGTCCATTTGTCTTCCGACCTTGCTAGACAGGTTGCCGTGGTTCTAGAAAACTTCCACACATCTCAAGAGGTATTATTTGCCATGTATACACTTGCAAACAAACTTGAATCTATTATTCTGCTATTCAAAATTCTCCTTTCAACAACTGGGAAAAGAGGTTTTTATATTTAGTTTCGACAAAACTAGGATCAGAATTTCTCACACCAACTATTTTACGCGTTTCCTACAGTCCTTTTTTTTTATAGTTCAAAGCATACAAGAAAAACCAAGGCCGGGCGCAGTGGCAGAGTATCTCCACTTGTGTCCTGGAGGTCCTGGGTTCAATCAGCCTCCTTGCACAATAAAAAGCAAGGGAAAGGCTGCCTAAAATACCCTTGCACAAGATAATGTGGTCCTTCTGGATGGGAATAGATGGATGTATTGATTTTTTTTCTTTGCACACATTTTCAATTTACACTGACAAAAACAGCATATGGATAGCATTGGAGTATCCAAAAAAATACTTAATTGCTAGAACAGTTTGTTTTTTTATTATTTATCGTGCTTAATAATAGGTTTAGGTTTATTTTCCACATTTTGGCTCTTCATTGCTTAACTTCAAATTCGGTGACATTGGATCTTCTATTCTCTCAGAATAGAAAACTTGGGAGTGTTCCTTCTCTGAACTCAAACTCCAGCGGACTGCTTTCAAACCGAGAGGAGATAGATGAGACACATCAGGAGAGACAGAAATTTGTTGAAGTAGCAAAAAGGGATATTCGAGAGCGTCGTGTTCGTCGTATGCAGGTAAGGGCTGTTTTACCTATGCAAACCTTTTCATTATTGAACATAAATACCCAGAAAAAATTCATTGTTACATTTTCTTCCAGCATCATTAAACTGGTTCTTTTCTTATATTACTCTTGACATGATTTGAATATATGTGGAGCAGACCCGTTATATTCTTTAACATGTAAAATTTATGTTGGTAACTTCCATTAGCCCATATGCCAAGAATTCCAACAGAACTACAAGCATCTGAAAAAACAGCATTCCGTGCCCAGTTTTATTATTGTTTCTTTGTCTAAGCTAGCAACTAATCTGCACACTGGGATCTTCTCACCAGCTCATTTCCTGCGCATTAACTATCTTATTTCTTGTGAGTTCTGAGTTCTGACTAGTGTGACTATTAGGGGATGCTGGTACCACCCTTGCTCGTTATGGGAAAAATACTAAGGGCCCGTTCGGGAACACTCCGGCTCCCAGCTTCTCTAGTGGAGTGAGTGGAGCTGTACCGAACGCGGCAGCTTCGCGGATCGGAAACGAGCGAGCGGAACAGCTTCTAGTGCAAAAATGTGGAGCGAGTATTCCTAGGATCCACAGAATGGGGAATAGCGGAGCGGCTGGTATTTACATCAACTGCCACCCATAAGTGATGGAATCGGTATTTGGCTATCCTTCATCCTCTCCCTCGTCAATCCCAAAAAGAAAAAATAGCAGCTGAGCCATAGAAGCTCTTCCCGATTCAACCCGTGCCACCGTCTGATTCACGCCCTCCGCCGCTGGAACGAGTCCGCCGGAGACCGAATCGAAGTTCTAGCTGCTCGTACCACATCCTACCTGCCGCCAGGAGCTCGCGGCCCGCACGAATCGAGTTGGTGTCGCCAGCCAGGAGCTAAGCGTCGTCGTTAGGATCTTTGCCATCGCTGCCTCAAGGTCCCAGGCTGCCGCAACGAGGCCCCTTCCGCCAATTCCATGCATCCACGGTGAAGCCCATCTACCTATAGCGCTTCCACCGGACTGTACAGGCTTTTAACCACCCAAACAGGCTCTATCTGCCTGGATTGGGATGGTAGCCCATCCTCTCACGGAGCGGAGCGCCCTGAACGCTGCAGGCTCCTCGTATTGATCGGGCAGAGCTAGAATCTTTCAGAGCTGAGTGGAGCGAAGGGATGGCACGGAGTGGTGGGTTGCCGAACAGGCCCTAACATGAGAGTATGTTAAAAATAAGGTACGCGTTGGCGTACTCTCGAAAAAAAACATGAGAGTATGTTATAGAAAAACAGTCAGAAACAAAGAATTTGCTGATACCATGTATCATTTCATATTTTCATTTGATGTACTCTCTCTGTTCACTAATGTAAGACCATTTAGATATTTCAAAGTGGACTAGATACAGATTAAAATGAGTGAATCAACACACTAAAAGTAGACTATATACGGACCAAAATGAGTGAATCTACAAAAAGCTAAAAGGTCATACATTAGTGAATGGAGGGAGTAGTTAATGTTACTTTGTACTCCCAGTTCTAACCATATGTTTTCATATTTGGTTCTTCTACATGAAACATTTTGATGAATATCTACATTATCGTTTTAAGCCAGTCATGTGAAGTGCCAATCCATCCGCTCACACCTGCCACACTTCTGGATTCAATCTGCTGGACAATATCTGAGCCAACTACATCGGCATCTATTTATATGGATTCGTCGTGGTCTGATGATGCCAATGAGCAGCAAAGCACCACTTATTTTGATGCAGATGGGGATGGAAAGGATCGAGACCAATCAGCTGATAATTTGTCCCGCCCGCTAAGAGAAAGGTAATAAATTCTTGGAATCAACCAAAAACCTTCTGAACCGTCTTCCTAATAGGTCCATTTTGTTCTTTCAGTGAGAGAAGTGAGGTAATATTTAAGAACCATTTCTTTACCATACTCTTCCCTCTGGATCGCTTTGGCGAGCTTGGACCTTCCTCGAGGAATTTCTTTAGCAATGGTGGCTTTACACGTGCAGAAATATTGGATCACATCTACAATTTCTACCAGGTATATTTTCGTAAACCAGTCCGGAAGTTATCCCATAGGAACACTGCAAGTTCAGAGTAGTGCTGGTTTTTAGTGTATAAATTTCTGGTTACACTATATCTGGTTCATCCAATAAAAGATGTCCTCTTTGTGCAGGAGAACATGTCAGTCGACGAGATAAATGTGGCCCTGCACACAGATTCACGGCACGCTGATCGACTCCGCTCCCTGTACGCAAGTGCTGAATCTGTAGAAAAGGGTTTTGTAGCATTCAAAAGAATTGATTTCTTGGGGAGCCGGAGAAGTTTTGAGGCACTAAAGCGCCTTAACAGAGAGAACAACAGCAATGTATATGAGCTTGTGATTAGGGCATGAGCGGCACCCATACTCGGTGCCATTTAGTCATAT
The DNA here is from genome assembly GCF_022539505.1 of Lolium rigidum. NCBI lineage: Eukaryota > Viridiplantae > Streptophyta > Magnoliopsida > Poales > Poaceae > Lolium > Lolium rigidum. The sequence continues at coordinate 212,171,025 of NC_061512.1, read as the reverse complement.
TTATTTGTTGATTACAGGTTAAAAATGGTGTATCATGTCCACGCATGGAGAATAAAATTGTAGAGAAATAACATGCAGCTTTACGAAAAGGGTTATGTGGTAGGAGAGTGCTTCGGTGTCCCCCCTCTTAGCTCCATGGTTCTAAGAAGTTGGAGCTGCTTCAGCTTTTTTTTATGATCTATGGAGCTGCTTCAGTTTTTGGTACAAATACGTCGAGTTGGTTCCGCGGAACAGGAAAACATGGATCGGCTGTTTATTCACGTCCCTGTTTATTCACGTCTCACTGTCACCGGTAAGTGATCAAAATGTTACACGTGTCTTATCTTTCTCCCCGTCCTCTCCAGGTATTTTCCAACGTCCAGACTCTTCCTCGATTTGCCAATGCTCCCGGACTTAATGGATAACACCCCTTTTATTTTCCCACGCCGCCTCACCCAGGACAAAGTTGGTTGAGCGACCACAATCTGATGGCGGCATCGACAGCAAGCTACAACTCGATTTGCGTGATAAAGAGAACGAATCAGACAAGTTTGACTCCAATTGAAGGTACGTTGATTCGTTCGCCGGCGGCCTCGATTCGGTGGCGACAGGCGTGAATCACGTTGCGGTGAAGTAAAATCGGGGAAGAGTCTGAGCGTTAGGGAACATGCTCGGGAGAGGGGGGAGAAAGATAAGACGTGTGTAACATTTTGGTCACTGGACATAAATAAACAGCCGCTTCGTGTTTTCCTGTTCTATTTGTACCAAAAGTTGGAGCTCCAACTTTTCAGAAATATGGAGCTTAGGGGGGACACCGAAGCACTCCTCTTCATCCTTAGGGACCTGGCAACATCATACAAGTAAAACCATTGCCTCCGTTTCAAATTATAAGACGTTTTGAAAGACTAATACAGACATCACGTCTATTTGAAATTATAAGACTTTTTTTTATAAAATACACCATAGAGAAGAGGTGTATCAATCGCATAGAAGAGAGCTAAAGAAGGCAAAGTTTTTTCTGTCCACAGGGGTAGCTTCCCACTCACGCCTACTCTCCTATCTGCCACGGGAGAAAACTGGGGTTAAGAAAAATAAAAAGAGTGCCACGAAAGAGCTTAGCAAGCCGCTACCTATCAAACTTCTCACTAATCATGTCTCTGATGGTGGACTGCGATGCCACTACACCTGAAGACCACGTCATTTCGATGCCTCCAAATACATCAGAACACTAGGATGATAGCGATCCACATGTCCCGCCTATGGGCCGTCGGGCAGGGACGCGAAGACCACCACTCCAGAAGCTCAATGTCCGCCGTTGGGAGCCATTCCTCCTTGCCCCAACAACGAAGGACCCAAGACCACACCTCTCGCGCCACCACACAGCCAAGCAGCAGATGCTGCAGGGACTCCGACTCCAGGTCGCAGAGTGGGCAAACCAGTGGGCGAGGCAGATCTGAAGCCTATCGGCCGTCCAACAAAGGTTCTTCCGCGAGCCACCCAAAAAAATTACAAAACGTTTCTGGAACTTAAAATGTATATACACAAACTAGTGATGATATATTGTTAAATGCAGATTCTAGTTGAGCATGAAATTTAGAGTCCAGAATAGGGATCAGAGATTGTGAAGTGATTATAATATTTTAGAATTCAGAATAGAGATATGGGGCTTCCAGTTCACTCACAAGATATCTCGTCTGAGCTAGAATATATAATCAGAAGTGACATTTCTGGGCTGGAGTGCACAATAATATCAGCTTACTCGCAAATAAATTTCTGGTCAGCAACGATTGAACTTTACCTTGTCGCCGGGAAGAGACTCTCGAGGGAACTCGAGCACTACGTGGGAACTGGGAAGTCCTTGCCTCCATCACGAGAGCGGCACGCGATCGAAGACGAAGAGAAACAGAAGACCACCGGCACATCGCATGAGTGCAATGTTAGAGAACTCTAACAGCGCACGTAAATCCCATCGGAACCGAAATTTTCCAGCGGATTTACGGGTTGGGCCGAAACTGGCTTCGATCAGTAACCGAATCGGTGGGCCGGTCCAAATTGAAAGTTCGGGGCCCCGAGAAACTTACCGCATGACCCCTATTAAAAGGGATCGCGGAGGGGAGTTCGGTTCGCAAATCCTACTCCCCTCCGCCGCCGCCAGCCCGACGCTCCGATGAGCAATCCACACGCAGCCAGCCACCAATCTTCCACTCGCCGCCGCGCGATGGCCTCCCGTGGAGGTGCAGGCAGCCGAGCCGTGGGATTGGGCGGCGGCGATTCGCCGCCGCGTCCACCCGTCTTCCGCAGCGGGGCAGAGCGACGGAAGTGGAACCGCAGCGAGGCGCGCGCAAGCGGAGCGCTCGCTGGTGGACCAACTAGGGGCTCACGCCCCCAGGGAAGCTCGCCCGCTACGGCAACCAGGCCGAGAGCTCCTCCTCCGGGCAGTCAAGCCGCGCACCGCGGCTGCCCGTGGAGGCGAGCTTCGAGGAGGACGACCTCGTCCCCGCGCGCTCTCCAACCTTCTCCGCCGGGGACTACGTCCACGGCAGCGACGAGGAGGAGGCGGTGATGGCGCAGACGTTCGCCATCAGCGAGGCGGAGGCGAGGGCCCGCTTCCACCGGGAAGAAGCCGACGCCGTCCGCTAGGTGCGGGAGTACGAGGCGGCCCGCCGGGAGGCCCGCGTCCGCAAGGTCATGCTCGAAATAGTCGAGCTTGACATGGACGACGCGTGAAGACTTCACGCCGACGACGACCTCCGCCAGCACCGGCACCGCCGCGCGCGCCATTGCTAGTAGGCCGCATTTTGCTCATTTTAGCTAGGTTAGGTTGCCGGTGAACCAGTAATGTCAATTTCCCGCAGTATGTATGTATCGATGCGCAATCCGAGCATCTATTTCATATTTTTATCTATGAACTATGATCATCGCCTACAATTACTCGCGCCAATTCGTATTCCTGTTTTCAGTTCATTTTACGGGTTCTATTCTGCGCCACTGCGAAATTCCACAGAACTTGCGTTTTCGATGAACTGAACTCGCGCTTTTCGTTTGCGTTTATTCGGGCTCTACTAGAGATGCTCTTAGGGCATTTTCAGCGGCCAATCCATCTGTACTCGCGCGTTCAATTTGATACAAACAGACAGACGTACCGGCCGCGCATGCTCCAGCAGGATGATCTTAACGGACCGATCCGTTCGACGCGACCTATCGTCGCACCAAATTTAGCGGGAACCGATGCGTCTGTAGAGACAGGCCGTGGACAGCGCGTGTGTCCGCCCACGCGTGCCGTGGGCCTGCATAGAAGCGACCCAACGGCAGAAGGCCGACTGGCAGCAGCAACCATGCCATCAAAGCTGCCGCTGACCAGACACCGTTGCCTAACCTTCTGTGTCGACATTGATTCCAAAGGCGCAGAAACAATGCGCGCGCATTGATGGCCAGGGCTATTTCAACTGGCCTAAGCCAGTCGGCCAGCCTCACTCCCACGGCCCGCGCCATTGCCAGAGATCGGATTCCCAAACAGTCGGAGATGAAGCTGCCGAAGTGGATAAAGAAAACCACCAACGAACCACGGGGCTGGGTCCTCGTCCGGCCGCGGGCGCCGCCAGGATTCTCCGCCTCAGCGAAACCATGTGTGCCCCCGGCTTCTGCTTCCACCCCCACAGCCGGCGTAGTTCGTTGGTCCACAAGCTGCCGTGGCGGCGCCTCTGCTTCCTCGTCTGTAGCAACCGGGTCGCAACAGGCGGTAGGTGCCGGTGTAGGAGGCGCAGCGGCGATGGGCACAAGGCGATCCGTGCCGCCACCGGGATGCCTCCCTGCCACATGGGTGTCACCTGAACAGGGGGAACTCCTCGTGCCACCTCCGCCTGCGGAGTGGCCGGCGCTGCGCGAGGAGCTGCACCGCCGCATTGAGCGGATTCCGCCCGCGTAGTGGTACGAGTCAGTCTACCAGCAGGAGGACTTCTGGCCCGCTTTCCTTGCCTAGGAGCATGAGGAACGCCGGACGATCCGTGGTAAGCGGGATTTCCAGCCCAGCGAGGCCGCCCCGGACAGTGAGGAGGAGGACGAGGAGGAAGACGGCGAGGACGACGAGGAGGAGATGGAGGACATGGCGCCTCCTGCCACTATGAAGCTGGAGGCGGTCGTCCCCGACGACTACGATGAGGAGGCGGCCACGGCCGCCGCCTTGGAGTAGTCGAGGGCCAACGAGGAGGCCAAGTGGTCTTGGCCCGGGCTGGAGGACGTCATCCAGCTCATGGCGATGGTGGCGGAGCACGTCGCGTCGCTACCACCACCACCACCACTGTCGTCGCACGCGCCACCGCAAGCCGCGTGGGACGGCAATATGGTGTCGCCCCCTCCGCAGTACTACGCACCGCCAACCACTTCACCACGGTACGTGCATCCGCCGCCGCAGTACGTGCCGCAGCCGTTGGAGGTCCCAAATTGGGCGCAACAACTGTGGGCATCCTCGCTGTTCATCGACCTCGCCTCCGACGACAAAGAAGATGGCGACACTGGAAAACTAGGGTTTTTTTTTTTCAAACTATGTAAATTATTTTTGAAGAACTAAATTTCTATCGAATTTTCGCGCTTTTTAAACCCTATTGAAAAACGTTTGACTAAGATCAGCGGGCCAAATGGCCAACCCGGACCGAATGGATCGTGCTGCGGTAGCGTCGCTGGACGCACTGTTGTGACAGGCCGGACCGCGAGACGCATTGGCCTGTTGAAGATGCCCTTAAACTTCATTGTAATTCCTCCGATTTAAAATAATTGCCCAAAATAGAAATATCTACACATTAAAACTAGAATATCTATTTTAACAATTATTTTAACGAGAAAACCATGCATCTCCTGGTATCACCACTAGCTTGTTTTATGTACAAATAAGTAGCATTGTTAGCATCACGCCTAACAAACGAAATGCAAAAGCTAGAAAAATCTCTCTTGATATCCTAATCACTTGGCATACTGGCATCAGTTTTCCGATCGATTTTCACCTTCAGCATTGCATATATTAACTACTTCCTCCGATATATATTACTTATATAGATATATTTTATTCATATTAGCGACAAGCAATTGTTGCCTACCAAAACCCACCGGCGAGCAGCGATGGACAACACGGAGAGCCGGGAGGCTCCCAGGATTGCTGGAGGGCCCTGGTCCCTCGGGCGACGGCCCGCAATGCTCCGGCACACGTCCTGACTAATGCAAGGGCGTGCCACCTGACCTATACCTGGTCAGGAAGGTGATGGATTGCTTCGATTAGTTTCCTGCATGGCAGACACGTAAACATTAAATACGAGCCCGATCGGCTCTCAGGTTACCCTGTGAATCGGCTCAAAGAGCCGATTGCCCCATGGTTCACGTTGGATTTACGATGACATGGGGATCCTGCTTTATCAATACAAAGTTAAACCAATCTACGACAGTCTAGGGTTTTCACCGCATAACCGGAATATCCTACGCGTAGTTGAGCCTAGCAGATACGAAAGATGATGGAAAACTAGTCCTAAAAGAGGCCTAAAAACCAACATGAAGTCGATTCCCGGAACAATCCCTTCTAGAATCAGCAAACCATACCTTACGCACTACCGGATCGTTCAACCCGTTTGCAAGGCCTAACCATGCAGATATCAAACTAATCCTTGGAGAACAAGGAACAACTATAACAGATCGGATCTACTAAATAAAGATTAAGCAAGATGTTGCCCTTACACCCAAGATAGGTGCAAAGGCAGCCAGATATTAAGGGGCAGCGTAGCTAAGCAAGCATATCATAAAAGCATCGACGTCAGCCCCAAAACATCCACGATAAGGATGTTGCTCGCCATCAAAAAGGCTTCAGTACGAGCAACACCAACAACGAATAAGCGATATCGCCTAGATCGCAAGATGCGATCTAGGCAGCATGTTGCTTACCCGGAAGAAACCCTCGAAACAAGGGGTAGCGATGCGCCTAGATTGGTTTGTTGTGAACGTGATCGTCCTCCTTCTCAATAACCCTAGGTACATATTTATAGTCCGTAGACTTTCTATCTTTACAATAAACCTAACTGTGTACGACTAAACTCTATCTCTTAATTCTAACAAAATCTACCATAATGTACAGATACACGGGCAATCTAGCCCAAACTCCCGTACAAGGCCGATTCAGAAATATTTTACGTGCATATCCTCTAAGCCCATCTCAATCACGGCCCATCTCCTGCTCTGGCTAAATTCTGGTGATAACACATGCCCCCCTGGTTTTGGCAATAATAATTCCAAAACCACTCTGTTTTTTCTTCGTCGGGTCACGCGTTGCAGAGCAGAACCGCTTCAGTGTCTTTCCATCATGATGCCCTGTCTTCTCAACTTCTGCACGATTGATAATTCTGGCACCGCGTCCTCGAAAAACTGCCCAAGCATTGAATCATCTCCCACTATATCCCCTTTATTTAATCTCACCCGAGTAGTTCGCCTCTTCATCCTCCTGTTCCGCATTAGCCATCGACAAAAAACCCTCCTCTGCACGCACCATGGACTCCTCCTCCTCCTCTCTGCCTCCTCGGGTCTCTCCTTCCAGTCCTCCTCCTCCAGCGAGCCGGAGCCGGAGTTCGACCTGATGGCGGCGTACGAGGCCCTCGCCCCAGAGCACTGGGACGAGAGGGATTGGGACTTCTCCGTCCGGTCGGAGGATGACGCCTCCTTGACCGACGGGGAGGACAACCTCCGAGTTCCTTGTGGATGGGGGGTTGGAGGAGGAGAGCGACGACGACCTCTTCTCCTGGGACGGCTTCTCCTCTTCCGACGAGGAGGAGGAAGCGGAGGATGACTCCTCCTCCGACGAGTACCCGCCGGTGAAGCGTTTCCGCGCCGGTCGGAGGACGACGACGACGACGACGAGGAGGAGTACGGAGCGCCTGCCGACGGCTTCGGTAGCAGCGACGAGGACTTCGCCGGCAGCAGCGCCAACGGCAGCTACACGATGGCGACAACGAGGGCAGCGACGGCCCCTAGATTAGGCACTACTAGAATAGGACTAGTAGTAGTACATTAGGCAGTAGATCCTCCCTTTGTGAGCAATCGGCTCTTCTTGTAAAAAAACCCCTTTTAATCAATGAAGAAGGATTCCATGTTTGATTTGTCCGATTATCAAAATAGATCAATGCTCGAAGAGCCGATGGCAACGCATCGGTCTTTTACCAAAACCGCCAGCAAGGCCAGCCTCAGTTACCTATTTAGACAGATCCAAGCAACCATTCCCAAATTCAAACGGTAAACTGATACCTGCTCGCAACAATTTGTTCCTCTATAGTCGATGGCTACTGATGCGTGCAGTCGACACGTCCGTTGGGAACCCCAAGAGGAAGGTGTGATGCATACAGTAGCAAGTTTTCCCTCAGAAAGAAACCAAGGTTTATCGAACCAGGAGGAGCCAAGAAGCACAACGAAGGTTGATGGCGGCGGGATGTAGTGCGGCGCAACACCAGGGATTCCGCGCCAACGTGGAACCTGCACAACACAACCAAAGTACTTTGCCCCAACGTAACAGTGAGGTTGTCAATCTCACCGGCTTGCTGTAACAAAGGATTAGATGTATAGTGTGGATGATGATTGTTTGCGAGAAAACGGTAGAACAAGTATTGCAGTAGATTGTATTCGATGTAAAAGAATAGGACCGGGGTCCACAGGTTCACTAGAGGTGTCTCTCCCATAAGATAAATAGCATGTTGGGTGAACAAATTACAGTTGGGCAATTGACAAATAGAGAGGGCATGACCATGCACATACATGATATGATGAGTATAGTGAGATTTAATTGGGCATTACGGCAAAGTACATAGACCGCTATCCAGCATGCATCTATGCCTAAAAAGTCCACCTTCGAGGTTATCATCCGAACCCCTTCCAGTATTAAGTTGCAAACAACATACAATTGCATTAAGTATGGTGCGTAATGTAATCAATAACTACATCCTTGGACATAGCATCAATGTTTTATCCCTAGTGGCAACGAGCACATCCACAACCTTAGAACTTTCCGTCACTCGTCCCGCATTTAACGGAGGCATGAACCCACTATCGAGCATAAATACTCCCTCTTGGAGTTAAGAGTAAAAACTTGGCCGAGCCTCTACTAATAACGAGAGAGCATGCAAGATCATAAACAACACATAGGTAATAGATTGATAATCAACATAACATAGTATTCTCTATCCATCGGATCCCAACAAACACAACATATAGCATTACGGATAGATGATCTTGATCATGTTAGGCAGCTCACAAGATCCGACAATGAAGCACATAAGGAGAAGACGACCATCTAGCTACCGCTATGGACCCATAGTCCAGGGGTGAACTACTCACTCATCACTCCGGAGGCGACCATGGCGGTGAAGAGTCCTCCGGGAGATGATTCCCCTCTCACGGCGAGGTGCGGAGGCGATCTCCGAATCCCCGAGATGGGATTGGCGGCGGCGTCTGCGGAAGGTTTTCCGTATCGTGGCTCTCGGTGTGGGGGTTTCGCGACGGAGGCTTTAAGTAGGCGGAAGGGCAGGTCAAGGGGCGTCACGAGGGGCCCACACACCAGGGCCGCGCGGCCAGGGCCCACGCCGCGCCGCCCTGTTGTGTCGCCACCTCGTGGCCCCACTTCGTCTATCCCCCGGTCTTCTGGAAGCTTCGTGCAAAAATAGCCCCCTGGGCGTTGATTTCGTCCAATTCCGAGAATATTTCCTTACTAGGATTTCTGAAACCAAAAACAACAGAAAACAACAACTGGCTCTTCGGCATCTCGTTAATAGGTTAGTGCCGGAAAATGCATAAATATGACATAAAGTATGCATAAAACATGTAGATATCATCAATAATGTGGCATGGAACATAAGAAATTATCGATACGTCGGAGACGTATCAGCATCCCCAAGCTTAGTTCTCGCTCGTCCCGAGCGAGGTAAACGATAACAAAGATAATTTACGGAGTGACATGCCATCATAACCTTGATCATACTATTGTAAGCATATGTAATGAATGCAGCGATCAAAACAATGGTAATGACATGAGTAAACAAATGAATCATAAAGCAAAGACTTTTCATGAATAGTACTTTCAAGACAAGCATCAATAAGTCTTGCATAAAAGTTAACTCATAAAGCAATAAATCAAAGTAAAGGTATTGAAGCAACACAAAGGAAGATTAAGTTTCAGCGGTTGCTTTCAACTTATAACATGTATATCTCATGGATATTGTCAATGTAAAGTAATATAACAAGTGCAATATGCAAGTATGTAGGAATCAATGCACAATTCACACAAGTGTTTGCTTCTTGAGGTGGAGAGAAATAGGTGAACTGACTCAACATAAAAGTAAAAGAATGGTCCTTCAAAGAGGAAAGCATCGATTGCTATATTTGTGCTAGAGCTTTTATTTTGAAAACAAGAAACAATTTTGTCAACGGTAGTAATAAAGCATATGTATTATGTAAATTATATCTTACAAGTTCCAAGCCTCATGCATAGTATACTAATAGTGCCCGCACCTTGTCCTAATTAGCTTGGGTTAACACGGATTATCATTGCATAGCATATGTTTCAACCAAGTGTCACAAAGGGGTACCTCTATGCCGCTCGTACAAAGGTCTAAGGAGAAAGCTCGCATTTGGATTTCTCGCTTTTGATTATTCTCAACTTAGACATCCATACCGGGACAACATAGACACCAGATAATGGACTCCTCTTTAATGCATAAGCATTTAACAACAGTTATTATTCTAATAAGAGATTGAGGATTAGCTGTCCAAACTGAAACTTCCACCATGAATCATGGCTTTAGTTAGCGGCCCAATGTTCTTCTCTAACAGTATGCATGCTCAAACCATTTGATTGTGAAAACCGCCCTTACTTCAGACAAGACGAACATGCATAGCAACTCACATGATATTCAACAAAAGAGTAGTTGATGGCGTCCCCAGAAAACATGGTTACCGCACAACAAGCAACTTAATAAGAGATAAAGTGCATAAGTACATATTCAATACCACAATAGTTTTTAAGCTATTTGTCCCATGAGCTATATATTGCAAAGGTAAAGAATGGAAATTTTAAAGGTAGCACTCAAGCAATTTACTTTGGAATGGCGGAGAAATACCATGTAGTAGGTAGGTATGGTGGACACAAATGGCATAGTGGTTGGCTCAAGGATTTTGGATGCATGAGAAGTATTCCCTCTCGATACAAGGTTTAGGCTAGCAAGGTTATTTGAAACAAACACAAGGATGAACCGGTGCAGCAAAACTCACATAAAAGACATATTGTAAACATTATAAGACTCTACACCGTCTTCCTTGTTGTTCAAACTCAATACTAGAAATTATCTAGACTTTAGAGAGACCAAATATGCAAACCAAATTTAGCAAGCTCTAGGTGTTTCTTCATTAATAGGTGCAAAGTATATGATGCAAGAGCTTAAACATGAGCACAACAATTTCCAAGTATCAAATTATTCAAGACATTTTAGAATTACTACATGTAGCATTTCCCGATTCCAACCATATAACAATTTAACGAAGAAGATTCAACCTTCGCCATGAATACTATGAGTAAAGCCTAAGGACATATTTGTCCATATGCAACAGCGGAGCGTGTCTCTCTCCCACACAATGAATGCTAGGATCCATTTTATTCAAACAAAAACAAAATCAAAAATAAACCGACGCTCCAAGCAAAGCACATAAGATGTGATGGAATAAAAATATAGTTTCAGGGGAGGAACCTGGTAATGTTGTCGATGAAGAAGGGGATGCCTTGGGCATCCCCAAGCTTAGACGCTTGAGTCTTCTTAAAATATGCAGGGGTGAACCACCGGGGCATCCCCAAGCTTAGAGCTTTCACTCTCCTTGATCATATTGTATCATCTCCCTCTCTTGATCCTTAAAAACTTCCTCCACACCAAACTCGAAACAACTCATTAGAGGGTTAGTGTACAATAAAAATTCACATGTTCAGAGGTGACATAATCATTCTTAATACTTCTGGACATTGCACAAAGCTACTGGACATTAATGGAACAAAGAAATTCATCCATCATAGCAAAAGAGGCAATGCGAAATAAAAGGCAGAATCTGTCAAAACATAACAGTTCGTAAAGACGGATTTTATTGAGGCACCAGACTTGCTCAAATGAAAATGCTCAAATTGAATGAAAGTTGCGTACATATCTTGGGATCACGCACGTAAATTGGCATATTTTTCTGAGCTACCTACAGAGAGGCAGGTCTAAATTCGTGACGACAAAAGAAATGCTGTTCTGCGCAGTAATCCAAATCTAGTATGAACCTTACTATCAACGACTTTACTTGGCACAACAATGCACAAAACTAAGATAAGGAGAGGTTTCTACAGTAGTAAACAACTTCCAAGACTCAAATATAAAACAAAAATACTTGTAGTAAAAACATGGGTTGTCTCCCATAAGCGCTTTTCTTTAACGCCTTTCAGCTAGGCGCAGAAAGTGTGTATCAAGTATTATCAAGAGACGAAACATCAACATCATAACTTGTTCTAATAATAGAATCAAAAGGTAACTTCATTCTCTTTCTAGGGAAGTGTTCCATACCTTTCTTGAGAGTAAATTGATATTTAATATTACCTTCCTTCATATCAATGATAGCTCCAACGAGTTCGAAGAAAAGGTCTTCCCAATATAATGGACAAGATGCATTGCATTCAATATCCAAGACAACAAAATCAACGGGGACAAGGTTATTGTTAACGGTAATGCGAACATTATCAATTCTCCCCAAAGGTTTCTTTAGAGCATTATCAACAAGATTAACATCCAAATAACAATTTTTCAATGGTGGCAAGTCAAGCATATTATAAATTTTCTTAGGCATAACGGAAATACTTGCACCAAGATCACATAAAGCATTACAATAAAAGTCATTGACCTTCATCTTAATGATGGGCTCCCAACCATCCTCTAGCTTTCTAGGAATAGAAGTTTCAAGTTTTAGTTTCTCTTCTCTAGCTTTTATGAGAGCATTTGTAATATGTTTTGTGAAAGCCAAGTTTATAGCACTAGCATTAGGACTCTTAGCAAGTTTTTGTAAGAACTTTATAACTTCAGAGATGTGGCAATCATCAAAATCCAAACCATTAT
>NC_061512.1:211954173-212158800 GCF_022539505.1 Lolium rigidum | reverse complement strand
GCTTTGCATATTTAAAAAAAAATTACTGGCCGATTTCATGCATCGGCCCCTATATTTCACTGTCCGTCATCCCACATACTCGGGAAATATTTCTTGAGATGCTGACCATTGACAGCCACTGGGAATTTCACCCCGCTCAGCTCCTCGAGCATGTATGCGTTACCCTTTAAAACTTGGTCGACTATGTACGGCCCGTGCCAATTTGGAGACCATTTACCATACACTTTATCCTTAGTCCCCAATGGCAATATAGCTTCCCATACCAGATCACCGACGTGGAACTCCTTTGGTCTCACCTTCTTATTATATGCGCGAGCTACCTTGGCTTTGTTCTCTTTAATTTTCTCAAGCGACCAAAGTCTAAGTTCCGTCAGATCCTCGATGCTATCACTCATCAGGGCTGCATATTCTTCAGTTGTTAAGTCATTCGAAACGTAACACGTCTCGACCCAGCCGTGATTTCCCAGGGCAACACGGCTTCTTGTCCATAGACCAGATGGTATGGCGAGGTTTTTATCGCTCCATGGCATGACATACGATAAGCCCACAAAGCCTCTGACAATACCTCGTGCCAACGTCTAGGGTGCTCGTCGACTTTCCTCTTAATTAGCTTGATAAGGCTCTGGTTGGACGCTTCAGCTTGCCCATTTGCTTGAGCATAGTATGGGGACGATTGGATCAACTTAATTCCCATGTCCTCGCAGAACTCTCTAAACTCGCGAGAAACGAAAACCGAACCTCTATCGGTCGTGATAGTCTAGGGAATCCCAAATCTGTGAATGACATGTTCTTTCACGAAATTGATAACATCGGCCGATGCTACTGACTTCATAGGGACGACCTCCACCCATTTAGTAAAATAATCTGTGATGGCCAAAATCCACACATGGCCTTTGCTCGATGGAGGATTGATTTTGCCGATCATATCCATACCCCAACCTCGAAATGGCCAAGGCTTGATGATGGGGTTCATTGCTGATGCATGTGCCATCTTAATTTTCTCAAACTTCTGACATGCTTGACACCCTTTATAGTAATTAAAACAGTCCTCAAGCATGGTGGGCCAATAAAACCCCGATCGCCTGATCAACCATTTCATCTTATGAGCCGATTGATGAGTTCCACATGCGCCTTCGTGTACCTCGTGTAAGAGCCGATTCGACTCGGCTGGTCCCAGACATCTGAGAAGTAACCCTTCCAAGGTCCTGTAGAACATGTCATCTCCAATAAGGACATACTTCATGGCCTTGTACCTTATCCGTTTAGGTGCCCCCCGAGCCGAATCTTTCAAGTAATTGAAGATATCGGCTCTCCAGTCATCCGGTTCCATGAACTGTACCTGGACATCGGCTCCACCTTCTACGTCCTTGTAGCCTGACGCCATTTGTGCGAGATCGTTCGCCTCGGTATTCTGCGACCTCGGGATCCAGTTGAAGTTTATGTACCTAAATTGTGCCATCAGCTCACGGCATTGCATCCATAACGGGAAGAGCGACTCGCTCTCACATTTGTATTCTTCCGTGAGCTGGGAAATCACCAACTTTGAGTCTCCAAAAAGTTCCACTGCTTCTGCCCCGGCTTCAATAAGCAACTCCATCCCCTTACGTATTGCTTCATACTCAGCGACATTGTTGGTGCAAGGGGTAGATAGCCTGATGGAGAAGGAGTAGGTTGCCCCCCGGGGCGACACGAGTAGAATGCCGATGCCGCAACCATCATCACAAGCCGATCCATCGAAAAACATGGCCCATGCACGTACAGACAGTGCTGCTATATCAGTGTTGATTCGTTCAGCAATAAGATCGGCCAATGCCTGTCCCTTGACTGCTTTCGCAGGTTGATATCGGAGATCAAATTCTGATAATGCAAACATCCACTTACCGAGTCGGCCTTTCAACACAGGAGCCGACAGCATGTGTTTAATGACATCTGATTTGCATATGATGACAATTTCTGCCGTCAGAAAGATGTGATGAAGCTTGGTGTAGGTAAAAAAATAGGCAGAGGCACAACTTCTCGATCTCAGGGTACCTAGTCTCTGCATCCAACATCCTTCTGCTGAGGTAGAAAGCGACTCTTTCCAGACCATCATAGACTTGCACCACCACTGAGGCGATGGAAGTGTCAGCTACTGACAGGTAAATATAGAATGGTCTGTCTTGCTGGGGCGGAACCAACACGGGTGGTGTAACACCCCAAATTTCAGAACAAAGAGAAAATGAATTTCCTTTTTCCAAAAATGTGAACCAACAAAAACTTTTCTTACATAGAGTGCTATGTTTAGTGCTCATACCTTTTACTTGTGTTTTTGCCATGATGAGTGTAGTTATGCTTATGTGATAAACCCTAAAAACCTTAAAGTGATCAAGTGAAGATCACAAACCAAATAAAATAAAAGAGAAAGAAATCAAATAAGAAAAACCCTAAACCCTAACCTTCTCAAAATCTTTTGGATATATTTTGAGAAACCCAAAATCGAAGAAAAATACATATGAGGGCCTATAGCCCCAATATGGAGGTTTTTGAACTCTATCTTTATTACCTTGCTAAAATGATGGTGAACCCTTGCAAAACATACTAAACCCTAAAACCTCATCCCTCTTGTCTTCAGTCTTTGAAAAATAAAATAAAAAGAAAAGATCTTATTTAAGAAAAAGGCATATGCAAGCCTATGGCTACTTTTTAGAAATGATGAGCTTTGCTTTGTCTACTTTGAATAGATGAATTGAAATACCTCAACACACTCAACAAAGCACTTACCAACCTTTTCAAGTAAGAAACAAAAGAAAATCCAACATATGCATAGAGGCATATGTGGCACTTAGCCAAATTATCCAATCTTGACCTAGCCACTTCTATTGCCTCAAAATGGTTTGAACCTTTCATCCAACTCAATCTAGCACCAAATAAACCTCACCCTTGTCAAAGTGAAGCAAACAAAAATAAAATAAATAAAAATTAGAAAGTCACAAAACCCTCACATAAGGCTTATGCCATTTTTATAAATTTTGACCCTAGACCTATTTGGTCTTCACCATTAGTTGAATAATGTTATTAAACATTTATTACAACTTTTGGAAGCAAAGGATCACATTTCAAATGAATTTCAAACACAAAACTAGCTCACATATGATATTGGTCAAATTGGACAATTATAGTCTGATCACCACTTTGAGCCATTGCCATTCAATTTTCCCAAACCAACTCTTGCTAACTCTTTGCACCCTTTCAAAGTCAACATCAAGGTGAACAACTTTGGTAAAGATCACCATGCCAAAATCATTCTTGATCAAGAGCTATGCTCATCCAAAGTCTCAACTTTTTAACATATGCAACATTCTACACTTAGCCATTTTTGCCAATTCTTGAATTCTAATTTTTCCACCACCACCTCAAATCACCTCTGGTCAAATACAACTTATGTCAACACTTACTTTTTAGAAAGATTCACCTTTTGAATATTTTCAAATTTGGATATTTTTCCAATTTACAAATTTGGGCACTATTTGCAACTATTGCAAATAGTGAATCTACCTCACCTAAACTACCCCAACCTACACCAATTGGTCCCCTGGTTCCCTCTCTCACTAACACCAAGATAGTAAACCTAAAGAGAACCCTAGGGAGACCAAGCCATGGCCATGCACACACCATGCCGGCCATGTCGAGCTCCCCTCTCCTCCTTCACTCTTTGCCCTGGCCCTGGCCTCCACGAGCACCACCTCACTCCTCTACAACACCTAGCACCGGCCACGTCGACGGAGACGCCGTAAACTCGCCGGAAAACGCGCGCCCAAAACCTCACTGGATGCCGCTCGCGTCGCACGTGGACATGCCGTGGGCATCACTGGCCACGCGCCGCCCCGCCAGCACGCGCTCGCCCTGGCCCCTCCCTCGACGGGTTAAGCATCACAGCGCCACCTCAGACGCGCCAGACACGCCCACGACCGCGACCCTGGACCGCCGCTGCCGGAGACGACGGCAAGATCCCGTGAACGCCGCCGCAGACCCGGACGCAATGCGTCGCCACCAGACCGTCCCCCACCTAGCTAGCTAGCTCCCTAGCACCGCCTGGACGCCGCCTAGCTCGCGCTGACGTCGCCGACCCGCTTCCTTCGCCGGAGTTGCCGTGCCACTGTCACCCTCGCCGTACACCCCACGGTCACCTCGCCATTATAAATAGAGCCATCCCCGCGCCTTCATCTCCACACCAAACCTGCTCGCCTCCTTCTCCTCGATCTCCTTGACCCATTTCCCCTCCCCAGTTCGCACCGGAGCTAGCCAATTGCTCCGTCGATCGCCGGAACCCGACGCAGAAGCCGCCGTCGATTGTCGTCTCCCCGAGCGACACCGTCGGTACCAGCCGCCTCGCCATCGTCCGCAACGTCGACCTGCACCTCGCCAACCCCTCACCGGAGTCCGTGCTCGCCGCCGACCCCCTGCTCCGCCGTGCAAGCACGCTCCTCCCCCCCCGACGGAGACGACGAACCCCAGCCGTTGATCTCCGTTCTAATCCAGCGTCTCAGAGTAAAAGGTACCGCTTCGGGTTTTAAGAGCCGCTGACAGGCGGGACCCTCTGTCAGGCAGCCCGCGCGGCACTGGACCGTGGCTGGGCTGGCCTTGGGCCTGTTTAAATGATTTGGCCCAGTAGCTTTTCCCGCCGGCCTTTTTAATTCAAAACCAACTCAGTTAATTTCAAATAATTTCAATACTGCTGCAACTTTGAAATTCAATAGATTTAAATTGGCTAAACCAAATTGAATGAACTTTATATTGTTGGAAAGCTAGTAGAAAGATCTACAATATGGCACTGGTCCCATGACCAGATCTGTTGTATAAATAAAGTAGCAAAAAGAACAAGGCAGGGACTTTTTCCCATTCAAATAATTCTTAAAAATCAACCAAAATAGATATTTAGCTAATTCCAACTCCAGTAGCTCACATTTGACTTACACTAATTGTTTCTGCAAGAAAATGGTGTGGTCACTTTGCATGATCATGCCATAGTTTAATTAATGGATGATATGGCTAGTTTAACAAGTTGATATTGTCCAAAACTATTAGAGTAAATTGTGTGAAGTTTTATACTTCATTTAAACTTGCCTCACATGCATTCATGGGATGTTTGTACCTCTGGTCCAAACTCTCTTATATGAATTGCTTGAGATTTAAATCATATGTAGTGTTATTAAAATGGTATGATGTGATCTACCTCATTTAAATCATTTTCTCAAATGATGATAATGAATGGTTGACCTAGGTCAATACCCATTTCATGTATGATTGTTTGAGAAATTAAATCTTAAGAAGATTTCAATGAGAGGAAATTATTTCTCAAGAACAACATGGAAACTATCATTTACATATATAATGAGAGGAAATTATTTTTCCTAAAGCAACACAACCAATGCACCCTATTTGATTTACTTGTGTGCTTAGAATAGTTGTGTGCATATATGTGATGTTTGGAATAGCCATTGAATTAGTGAGTGATTATACTCGTATTCAAATTTAGACGCTAGCACCGGAGAATACCAAGAGGAGGAGGAATTCTACCAAGAGGAGGAGGAGCCCCTTGAGAACTATCAAGGCAAGCTAATATTCTTGCAAAGTGCAAAGCCCCTTGGGGCAAGGCACCATGACCCTTACCTTTTCTTACATAATCCTATCCCAAGTTTTTTACTTTACAAGCTTTTACTTGTTTTCTCAATAAGTTACTTTTATAGTTAACTTTGGTCAAAGTACAAGTTGGTTACTAGAGTAGTGAAGTAGTTTCCATCAAGCAAAGCAAGATAGCACCCCTCATGGATTAGAGCTAGTGCTAATGAATTAAAACTTGACTACTCTAGATGGGAACAATGTGAATTTGAACTGAATTTGAAACCTTGGAATGATGATGCATTCCATTGAATGATTTTTGAAGGTGAATATGAACAAGAGGAGATGGTGATTTTTGATAAAACAATGATGTTGGTTTGAATGCGATACCTTTCCAATTATCAAGTACCCCCACAATACCTGATTATGGGTAGGGCTTAACTGGAAGTTTATGTGTCTTAGTATGGGTTCCCTCTAAACAAGCGTCATCGGGGTTATGCCGAAAGCTGCCTCTACCACAAAAAAAATGATGAGAAATGACGTGAAACGAGGTGAATGTCCGGCCCAAGCCCTGCGTGCAGCTCCCGTGTTGACAGTTGGTCTTCACTGGGAGGCCAAGCTCATGGGGAGAGGTGCTCATACTAGGATATGTAAGTGAAAGGTTATGGTTGATGATCCGCGTACTGTGTTACGATGATTCGGGGTACTCCCGACGGATGAAATCAAATGTTGTGGCACAAGTGTGCAACCTCTGCAGAGTGTAAACCTATTCGAATAGCCGCGTCCACGGTTACGGACGGTTGGAAAGGCCATACAGTTTCCGATGTCATATCTTTGAAAAATGATGTTGAAAGGTGATGGTGAAATGACTTATGGTGAATTGAATTGAAATCACCACATGAATGGTGGGAATGACACTAATGTTCCCACTTGAGTTAGTTAGCACTTGAATAAGCTTTTCTCAAACTTTGTGAACTAAAACTAGCTTTACGCAAATAAACTAGAGCTTAGCCAACCATACTAGAATGTCTAGCACTTACATTAGTATTAGTTCGCAAGTACTTGAAGTACTTACGGCTTTGTCCCTGGCTATTCAAATGGCCAGACTATGAAGAGGAGCAGCAGTATGAAGATGATGGACAGCAGGACGTCTACGACAACTAGGACTACTCCTGACGTCAAGCGTTGGCCTGTGGATTAGATAGTCCACGACTACTACTACGCTTCCGCTATGTATTTGTGATGTGTGTTGAAACCGTAGTTCAACTATTATTGTAATATTGGATCATGTGATCTATTTGTAAGACGACTATGATATGTAATGAATGATGACTTATGATATTCAACTGTTATGTCTCGCAACAACAATATTCCTGGGATTGCGATGTATGGCATAACAGGCATCTGGACTTAAAAATTCGGGTGTTGATAAGTTGGTATCAGAGCCATTGTTTGACCTTAGGAGACCCTAGTTAGAATGGACGTCTGAAAAACTTAGTTTCAAAAACCAATGAAGTGAATATTTGTGAACACTTGTTCTTACTGTTATCCTTGAGATCTTTTGCAAAAATGAAAACTCTATACTTTGCTTTTTGTACAAGCCTACCTAAAATTTTGCACACTTGATTACTTCTTTAACTTACTTATCCTAATTGCTCACAGATGAAGTACCAATGGGAGTCCTATCAGCTTGGTCCCAGAGGCGACCTAAGGTTCGAAAAGGATTGGAAGCAACTAGTGGAATATCTAGGACACCCGTATCCCGAGTTCTTCGGAATACCCCTCAACAACCACTCCGGAGAACCACCTCGGTGGGACGTTTCTACTGATCTACGAAGGAAGCTTGGAGCCCCGGTGATGGGAAACCATCTCGGTTTTCTGTAACGGGAAACACTTGGGAGGAAGGACTAGTCAGAGCTATGCAAGAAGCATTTTTCCGTCTGTGTGGACAAAATGAGAACAAGATCAAGAACACTCGCTTCATCTACTACCCAAGACATGACTCCATGGGACGACCGATGACCATGCCCCCACACACGGAGATGAACCCCTATGTAGCACACCAGGACTTCAGGCTGTACAAAACCCGCAGGGATTTGGACAACGTCCTCGCCTCTCGCCAAGCACATCACCCGTAAAAACGAAGAATCCACCCGGAATAGTAGTATCACCCCAGCACTTAAGTAGGTGTGAGTTGTATCAGGATCCCCTTGTATCGTAGAGAGAATGAATGGTTCTTCAAACCAACGGTGTGTTAGATTTGTAATGTGTGATGTTTGGTATGAATGAAAAAGTGTTGTTGGTTTTACCCCCTCAACACTACTCAATTTTCAAGTTTTGAACTTGTGAACCTAAATTCAAACAAACCGTAGAAATTTCCCTCTTATCTTATCATCTACTCCGATACTCAGATGGCCCCACCAACCCGCAGCGCCACCCAAGACGCCATGATGCAGATGCTAGAGATGATGATGGCCGACCGAGAAGCCGAGAGAGCTGAACGCTGAGCCAACATTGCCGCACCTGCAGCTGATTGCTCGTAACAACAATGGCCATGGAAACCACGACCACCCCGGGTCAAAACCGAAGAACTTTCAAAACACCAACCCACCTATTTTTAGCAAGACCGAAGAGCCCCTCGATGCCGATGATCGGCTCCGCACAATGGAGAACAACCTCGAAGTTGCGCAAGTTGAAGCCACAGAGAAAGTACTCTTCGCCACCCATTACCTCGTCGGGACTCGCACGAGCCTCGGTGGACCGGCGTCCGCGCAATGAATGCTGGACAGATGATGACTTGGGAAGACTTCAAGCTGAAGTTTAGCAAGTATCATGTGCCCCAAGGACTGATCAAGATGATGAGAGACGAGTTCCGCGAACTCAAGCAAGGCAGAATGTCTGTGGTAGAATACCGCGACAGATTTCTTACTCTGTCAAGGTACACCCCGGACGAAACCGACACCAATGAGAAGAGGAAGGAAAGATTTCTGAACGGACTCCACGACGAGATGCGGATCGTACCGGTCAACATTCCCTTTTCCGACTTAGAATCCCCGGTGGACTCCGCCATCCGGATGGAAGGGAAGCTTCATCAAGACAACGAGAACCGCAAGCGCCGGATGATGAACCGAAGCATGGGTCCAGCGAATACCCGAAGTACCGCAACAACTCATCCGGAGGATATACTCCAAAATACAGCAAGCCCCCTGCTCAGAATTACCGCCCAAACTACACCAACAACCACGGAGGACCCCCGAAGCCCGGAGGCAACAACAACAATCACACCGGCAACAACAACCCCAACAACAGCAACGACAATGGGAACAACAACAACAACAACAACAACAACAACAACAACAACAACAACAACAACACCAACAACAACACTGGCCCAAGGACTGGAAGCAACACTGTGCCCCTCAACCCCAAGGACAAGTCAACCATCACTTGTTATGAGTGTGGAGTGGTTGGGCATTACTCCAATGAGTGCCCCAAGAGACTCGCCAAGATTGCCGGCAACACCGCTGCACCTGCTCAGTAACCAACGCCGCTTTGCCGCAAGAAAGAACCAGAACAACAACGGCCGCTACTACCACATGACTGCCACTGAAGCCCAACAAGCACCTCAGGCTATGCCAAGTATGTCTTCCTGTTAAATCATATCGCCCAATCTCTCTTAGGAACCTAACTTTTCTTAAAATCTCGGGACGAGATTTGTTTAAGGGGGAAGGGTTTGTAACACCCCAAATTTCAGTAACAAAGAGAAAATGAATTTCCTTTTTCCAAAAATGTGAACCAACAAAAACTTTTCTTACATAGAGTGCTATGTTTAGTGCTCATACCTTTTACTTGTGTTTTTGCCATGATGAGTGTAGTTATGCTTATGTGATAAACCCTAAAAACCTTAAAGTGATCAAGTGAAGATCACAAACCAAATAAAATAAAAGAGAAAGAAATCAAATAAGAAAAACCCTAAACCCTAACCTTCTCAAAATCTTTTGGATATATTTTGAGAAACCCAAAATCGAAGAAAAATACATATGAGGGCCTATAGCCCCAATATGGAGGTTTTTGAACTCTATCTTTATTACCTTGCTAAAATGATGGTGAACCCTTGCAAAACTTACTAAACCCTAAAACCTCATCCCTCTTGTCTTCAGTCTTTGAAAAATAAAATAAAAAGAAAAGATCTTATTTAAGAAAAAGGCATATGCAAGCCTATGGCTACTTTTTAGAAATGATGAGATTTGCTTTGTCTACTTTGAATAGATGAATTGAAATACCTCAACACACTCAACAAAGCACTTACCAACCTTTTCAAGTAAGAAACAAAAGAAAATCCAACATATGCATAGAGGCATATGTGGCACTTAGCCAAATTATCCAATCTTGACCTAGCCACTTCTATTGCCTCAAAATGGTTTGAACCTTTCATCCAACTCAATCTAGCACCAAATAAACCTCACCCTTGTCAAAGTGAAGCAAAGAAAAATAAAATAAATAAAAATTAGAAAGTCACAAAACCCTCACATAAGGCTTATGCCATTTTTATAAATTTTGACCCTAGACCTATTTGGTCTTCACCATTAGTTGAATAATGTTATTAAACATTTATTACAACTTTTGGAAGCAAAGTATCACATTTCAAATGAATTTCAAACACAAAACTAGCTCACATATGATATTGGTCAAATTGGACAATTATAGTCTGATCACCACTTTGAGCCATTGCCATTCAGTTTTCCCAAACCAACTCTTGCTAACTCTTTGCACCCTTTCAAAGTCAACATCAAGGTGAACAACTTTGGTAAAGATCACCATGCCAAAATCATTCTTGATCAAGAGCTATGCTCATCCAAAGTCTCAACTTTTTAACATATGCAACATTCTACACTTAGCCAATTTTGCCAATTCTTGAATTCTAATTTTTCCACCACCACCTCAAATCACCTCTGGTCAAATACAACTTATGTCAACACTTACTTTTCAGAAAGATTCACCTTTTGAATATTTTCAAATTTGGATATTTTTCCAATTTACAAATTTGGGCACTATTTGCAACTATTGCAAATAGTGAATCTACCTCACCTAAACTACCCCAACCTACACCAATTGGTCCCCTGGTTCCCTCTCTCACTAACACCAGCATAGTAAACCTAAAGAGAACCCTAGGGAGACCAAGCCATGGCCATGCACACACCATGCCGGCCATGTCGAGCTCCCCCTCTCCTCCTTCACTCTTTGCCATGGCCCTGGCCTCCACGAGCACCACCTCACTCCTCTACAACACCTAGCACCGGCCACGTCGACGGAGACGCCGTAAACTCGCCGGAAAACGCGCGCCCAAAACCTCACTGGATGCCGCTCGCGTCGCACGTGGACATGCCGTGGGCATCACTGGCCACGCGCCGCCCCGCCAGCACGCGCTCGCCCTGTCCCCTCCCTCGACGGGTTAAGCATCACAGCGCCACCTCAGACGCGCCAGACACGCCCACGACCGCGACCCTGGACCGCCGCCGCCGGAGACGACGACAAGATCCCGTGAACGCCGCCGCAGACCCGGACGCAATGCGTCGCCACCAGACCGTCCCCCACCTAGCTAGCTAGCTCCCTAGCACCGCCTGGACGCCGCCTAGCTCGCGCTGACGTTGCCGACCCGCTTCCTTCGCCGGAGTTGCCGTGCCACTGTCACCCTCGCCGCACACCCCACGGTCACCTCGCCATTATAAATAGAGCCATCCCCGCGCCTTCATCTCCACACCAAACCTGCTCGCCTCCTTCTCCTCGATCTCCTCGACCCATTTCCCCTCCCCAATTCGCACCGGAGCTAGCCAATTGCTCCATCGATCGCCGGAACCCGACGCAGAAGCCGCCGTCGATTGACGCCTCCCCGAGCGACGCCGTCGGTACCAGCCGCCTCGCCATCGTCCGCAACGTCGACCTGCACCTCGCCAACCCCTCGCCGGAGTCCGTGCTCGCCGCCGACCCCCTGCTCCGCCGTGCCAGCACGCTCCCCCCCCCCCGACGGAGACGACGAACCCCAGCCGTTGATCTCCGTTCTGATCCAGCCGCTCAGAGTAAAAGGTACCGCTTCGGGTTTTAAGAGCCGCTGACAGGCGGGACCCTCTGTCAGGCAGCCCGCGTGGCACTGGACCGTGGCTGGGCTGGCCTTGGGCCTGTTTAAATGATTTGGCCCAGTAGCTTTTCCCGCCGGCCTTTTTAATTCAAAACCAACTCGGTTAATTTCAAATAATTTCAATACTCGCTGCAACTTTGAAATTCAATAGATTTAAATTGGCTAAACCAAATTGAATGAACTTTATATTGTTGGAAAGCTAGTAGAAAGATCTACAATATGGCACTGGTCCCATGACCAGATCTGTTGTATAAATAAAGTAGCAAAAAGAACAAGGCAGGGACTTTTGCCAAATCAAATAATTCTTAAAAATCAACCAAAATAGATATTTAGCTAATTCCAACTCCAGTAGCTCACATTTGACTTACACTAATTGTTTCTGCAAGAAAATGGTGTGGTCACTTTGCATGATCATGCCATAGTTTAATTAATGGATGATATGGCTAGTTTAACTAGTTGATATTGTCCAAAACTATTAGAGTAAATTGTGTGAAGTGATCTACCTCTGGTCCAAACTCTCTTATATGAATTGCTTGAGATTTAAATCATATTTAGTGTTATTAAAATGGTATGAGGTGATCTACCTCATTTAAATCATTTTCTCAAATGATGATAATGAATGGTTGACCTAGGTCAATACCCATTTCATGTATGATTGTTTGAGAAATTAAATCTTAAGAAGATTTCAATGAGAGGAAATTATTTCTCAAGAACAACATGGAAACTATCATTTACATATATAATGAGAGGAAATTATTTTTCCTAAAGCAACACAACCAATGCACCCTATTTGATTTACTTGTGTGCTTAGAATAGTTGTGTGCATATATGTGATGTTTGGAATAGCCATTGAATTAGTGAGTGATTATACTCGTATTCAAATTTAGACGCTAGCACCGGAGAATACCAAGAGGAGGAGGAATTCTACCAAGAGGAGGACGAGCCCCTTGAGAACTATCAAGGCAAGCTAATATTCTTGCAAAGTGCAAAGCCCCTTGGGGCAAGGCACCATGACCCTTACCTTTTCTTACATAAGACTATCCCAAGTTTTTACTTTACAAGCTTTTACTTGTTTTCTCAATAAGTTATTTTTATAGTTAACTTTGGTCAAAGTACAAGTTGGTTACTAGAGTAGTGAAGTAGTTTCCATCAAGCAAAGCAAGATAGCACCCCTCATGGATTAGAGCTAGTGCTAATGAATTAAAACTTGACTACTCTAGATGGGAACAATGTGAATTTGAACTGAATTTGAAACCTTGGAATGATGATGCATTCCATTGAATGATTTTTGAAGGTGAATATGAACAAGAGGAGATGGTGATTTTTGATAAAACAATGATGTTGGTTTGAATGCGATACCTTTCCAATTATCAAGTACCCCCACAATACCCGATTATGGGTAGGGCTTAACTGGAAGTTTATGTGTCTTAGTATGGGTTCCCTCTAAACAAGCGTCATCGGGGTTATGCCGAAAGCTGCCTCTACCACAAAAGAAATGATGAGAAATGACGTGAAACGAGGTGAATGTCCGGCCCAAGCCTCGTGCGGTTCCCGGGTTGACGGTTGGTCTTCACCGGGAGGCCAAGCTCATGGGGAGAGGTGCTCATACTAGGATATGTAAGTGAAAGGTTATGGTTGATGATCCGCGTCATCGTGTTACGATGATTCGGGGTACTCCCGACGGATGAAATCAAATGTTGTGGCACAAGTGTGCAACCTCTCGCGAGTGTAAACCTATTCGAATAGCCGCGTCCACGGTTACGGACGGTTGGAAAGGCCATACAGTTTCCGATGTCATATCTTTGAAAAATGATGTTGAAAGGTGATGGTGAAATGACTTGTGGTGAATTGAATTGAAATCACCACATGAATGGTGGGAATGACACTAATGTTCCCACTTGAGTTAGTTAGCACTTGAATAAGCTTTTCTCAAACTTTGTGAACTAAAACTAGCTTTACGCAAATAAACTAGAGCTTAGCCAACCATACTAGAATGTCTAGCACTTACATTAGTATTAGTTCGCAAGTACTTGAAGTACTTACGGCTTTTTCCCCGGCTATTCAAATGGCCAGACTATGAAGAGGAGCAGCATTATGAAGATGATGGACAGCAGGACGTCTACGACAACTAGGACTACTCCTGACGTCAAGCATTGGCCTGTGGATTAGATAGTCCACGACTACTACTACGCTTCCGCTATGTATTTGTGATGTGTGTTGAAACCGTAGTTCAACTATTATTGTAATATTGGATCATGTGATCTATTTGTAAGACGACTATGATATGTAATGAATGATGACTTATGATATTCAACTGTTATGTCTCGCAACAACAATATTCCTGGGATTGCGATGTATGGCATAACAGGCATCTGGACTTAAAAATCCGGGTGTTGACAGGTGGCTTCGTTAGATATTCTTTAATCTCGTCAAACGCTCGCTGTTGCTCTGCCCCCCCCAGTGAAACTCCTCATCAGGTTTAATTTTTACTAATCCCATGAACGGCTCGATTCGCCCTGACAGATTAGAGATGAACCTTCTGACGAAGTTGATTTTGCCAATGAGACACTGGAGTTCCTTCTTCGTGGTAGCTGGCTTCATTGTTCGTACTGCCTCCTGACTTTTCAGGCCGATCTCAATTCCTCGTTCATGAACCAAGAAGCCCAAGAATTGACCGGCCGTCACACCAAAAGCACACTTCTTTGGATTCATTCTTAGCCCGAATTTTCTAGTTCGGTCCAGGATGCGTCGCAAATCCTCCAGGTGTCCTTCTACTGAGACAGACTTGACTACCACGTCATCAATATAAATTTCCACCAACTTGCCGATCAGATCATGAAAGATGTAATTCATGGCTCTTTGGTATGTTGCACCGGCATTTTTCAGTCCAAATGTCATGACTACATATTCAAACAAGCCCACCGAACCTGGTACTCTGAATGCAGTCTTGTGTATATCTTCCGGAGCCATAAAAATTTGGTTGTAACCGGCATTGCCATCCATGAAACTTAAAACCTTATGACCAGCGGCTGCATTGATCAATGTCTCGGCTACCGGCATTGGGTACTCATCCTTTGGAGTGGCTCTGAGATCCCGAAAATCTATGGCGACGCGCCATCGGCCGTCCTTTTTCTCTACAGGTACGATACTAGATATCCACTCGAGCATACCCGCATGGCTCGATGAACCCGGCGCTCAACATCTTCTCGATCTCTTTCTTGACTTCTTCTAAAATTTCGGCCTTCATCCGTCGTGCTCGCTGCTTGGAACGGCCGAAATCCTTTCTTAAGAGGGAGCCGATGCTCAATGATACTCCTGTCTAACCCGGGCATTTCGTGTAATCCCGGGCAAAACAATCCGGGTATTCTTTCAACAAGGCTATCATCGGGCCCCTCGGATGCGGATCTAACTTTTTGCTGATAAATGTTGGTCGTGGCTTATCCCCAGGACCAATGTCAATCTCTTCTAGCTCATCGGCCGATGTAAACCCATACCCTAGCTTTCCGTCGCTCGCTAGATCGATGCTGAACACAGGCAGAACGTATGGCGAGGATAATTTTGGCCGATTGCTGGAATCGGCCTCCTTGTTGATTGTATTGCTCAATGAAGGTTTACAACTTATTCGGGCTCCACTACGGGAGGGAGTCTCCCTACTACGACTACGTGACATGCTTGAGGTGAGATCATTGCTTTTTATTTTTTGGGGCCGATCGCAGGGATCGGCCTTGCCACGTACGTCGGTTGACGTTGCTCTTGCTACTCTGTCAGGCCGGTGGATAAGACCAGCCTCACCCCGTTTTTTGTAACTTCGATGCGCTCACAGCCGCTGACTCCAGAGAGCGGCTCTTGGTCTTCCGAGTCCCAAATATTCATGCCAGCTATTGAGACCTCGATCGAGTCGTCTGCATGAGCGACCTCCACTTCATCTCCATCCCATTGTATCAGGCACTGGTGCATTGTAGATGGAATGCAGCAGTTGGCGTGAATCCAATCCCTCCCTAGCAGGACAACGTAGGTGCTTTTGCTGTCGACGATGAAGAATGATGTAGGGATGGTTTTTCGGCCTACGGTTAGATCCACGTTCAGAACGCCTTGCGTCTCTGATGTTTGGCCGTTGAAGTCGTTTAGTGTGACGTTGGTTTTGATCAGGTCTGCGCTAGAGCGTCCCAAACGCCGTAGCATGGAGTATGGCATTATATTGACTGCCGCTCCCGTGTCAACCAACATCTTGCCGACAGGCTGCCCATTGATATAACCTTTTAGGTATAGGGCCTTCAAATGTTTGTAGCTCTTCTCTCGTGGCTTTTCAAAGATAACTGGCCGTGGACCGCAGTCAAAGCGTGCTATCGGCACTTCGTCGGTTCTCGGAGCACGAAACTCCGACGGAAGTATGAACACCATATTTGTGCCAGCCGATGTACTCGCATCGGCTTTTACTTGCTTGGGGCGCCATTCTTTCTTCCGTGGACGACTCTCCTCGTCCAAAGTTTGCTGAATTTTCACGGCCAGATCGGGCCGCGCTTTCCTCAACGTGTGCAGGTATTGCGCCTCGGCTTGCTCCAAGCTACGTAGCCGCTGAACCCTACGCTTTTGGGAGTGGCTGAGTGATACGTCTCCGACGTATCGATAATTTCTTATGTTCCATGCCACATTATTGATGATATCTACATGTTTTATGCATACATTATGTCATATTTATCGTTTTTCGGAACTAACCTATTGACGAGATGCCGAAGGGCAGTTGCTGTTTTCTGCTGTTTTTGGTTTCAGAAATCCTAGTAAGGAAATATTCTCGGAATCGGACGAAATCAACGCCCAACATCTTAGGATTGCATGAAGCTTCCAGAACACCCGAGAGACGCCAGAGGGGGCCACGAGGCCCACCCAAACGATGAGGCCGGCGCGGCCAAGGTGGGGGGGCGCCCCCCTGTTGTGTCATCGCCTCGTTGACCTTCTGACGCCGCCTCTTCGCCTATATAAAGGTCACTGACCTAAAACATCGATACGAAAAAGCCACGGTACGAGAAACCTTCCGGAGCCGCCGCCATCGCGAAGCCAAGATCCGGGGGACGGGAGTCTCCGTTCCGGCACGCCGCCGGGACGGGGAAGTGCCCCCGGAAGGCTCCTCCATCGACACCACCGCCATCTCCATCAACGCTGCTGTCTCCCATGAGGAGGGAGTAGTTCTCCATCGAGGCTCTGGGCTGTACCGGTAGCTATGTGGTAATCTCTCTCCTATGTACTTCAATACAATAATCTCATGAGCTGCCCTACATGATTGAGATTCATATGATGATGCTTGTAATCTATATGTCATTATGCTAGTCAAGTGGATTTTACTTATGTGATCTCCGGAGACTCCTTGTCCCACGTGTGTAAAGGTGACAGTGTGTGCACCGTGTGGGTCTCTTAGGCTATATTTCACAGAATACTTATTCACTGTTATGAATGACATAGTGAAGTGCTTATTTATATCCCTTTATGATTGCAATGTGTTTTGTATCACAATATATCTGTGTGCTACTCTAGTGATGTTATTAAAGTAGTTTATTCCTCCTGCACGGTGTAATGGTGACGAGTGTGTGCATCGTGTAGTACTTGGCGTAGGCTATGATTGTGATCTCTTGTAGATTATGAAGTTAATTATTGCTATGATAGTATTGATGTGATTTATTCCTCCTTTCGTAGTGTGAAGGTGACGAGTGTGCATGCTATGTTAGTACTTGGTTTGGTTATGTTGATCCGTTATGCACTCTAAGGTTATTTAAATATGAACATTGAATATTGTGGAGCTTGTTAACTCCGGCATTGAGGGTTCGTGTAATCCTACACAGTTAGTGGTGTTCATCATCCAACAAGAGGGTGTAGAGTCTAGCCATCTATCTATTTATTCTATTATGTGATCAATGTTGAGAGTGTCCACTAGTGAAAGTATGATCCCTAGGCCTTGTTCCTAAATACTGCTATCGCTGTTTATTTATTGTTTTACTGCATCTATACTTCCTGCAATATTACCACCATCAACCACACACCAGTCCTGGACATCAAAGCACTTTTCTGGTGCCGTTGCTATTGCTCATATTTATTCATACCACCTGTATTTCACTATCTCTTCACCGAACTAGTGCACCTATTAGGTGTGTTGGGGACACAAGAGACTTCTTGCTTTGTGGTTGCAGGGTTGCTTGAGAGGGATATCTTTGACCTCTTCCTCCCCGAGTTCGATAAACCTTGGGTGATCCACTTAAGGGAAACTTGCTCGCTGTTCTACAAACCTCTCGCTCTTGGAGGCCCAACACTCGTCTACAAGAATAGAAGCACCCGTAGACATCAAGCACTTTTCCGGCGCCGTTGCCGGGGAGGAAAGGTAAAAGGCTCTCATACTCCGGTCCCAGGTAAAGTACTTTTCTGGCGCCGTTGTGTGTGTGCTCGAAGCTATTTCCTTTAGATCCTGCAATTGCATCTTTTTGTTTCTTGTTTACACTAGTTAGGCATAATGGAATACAACTATGAGCTTTTTAATTTATTTCCAAAGTTAAGACATGAATTGTGTGATGCGAAAATTAAAGAACCTATGGAGCCTCAATTGCATGCTAGTAGCAATGTTATTAGTATGAACGCAATCACTGCTAATGCTATGGATAAGTCTAAGCTTGGGGAAGCTAGTTTTTGTGATCTTTTTAGTTTCCCATCTTTAGGGGAGAAAATTTGTTCTGATAATGCTTTATCTCCCATATGCGATAACTTTAATGATGCTTGTCCACCAACTGCAAGTACTGCTTTCAAGATACCCATGAAAATTATTGAACGTGTTATTGATAACCGCTATGAAGGGGATGGAACTGTCCATCCTGGAGATCATTTACTGTTTTTGCATGGATTATGTTGGTTATTCAAGTGTGCAGGTATCTCTATGGATGAAGTGAGGAAGAAGCTATTCTCTTTTTCGCTGTCTGGTAAAGCGGCGCATTGGTATAAATTGTTGAAGAATAGTCATTCTCTTGGTTGGGAGGAAATTGTACCTCTCTTTTATTCTAAATTTTATCCTCCTCATGAAGTGCATATTGATAGGAATTATATTTATAACTTTTATCCTCGTGATGGGGAGAGTATTTCTCAAGCATGGGGGAGATTGAAGTCACTAATGCTCAAATGTCCCATTCATGAGCTCCCCCGTAATGTTATTGTTAACAATTTTTATGCGAGGCTTTCAGGACAACACAAGGACTATCTGGATGCCTGTTCAGAGGGATCTTTCACAAGCAAGGAGGTTGAAGCTAGGTGGGATCTTCTTGATCGGATTGAGGAGAATGCTGAAGGATGGGAGAACAACAAAGGTGAAGAGTCAGGTATAAATTATGATTATGAATGCATTGAAGCTTCTATGGAGACTGATAAATTTCGAGATATGAGTGCTACTTATGGTTTTGACTCTCAAGTTGCTGCAAATCTTTATAAAGCCTTTGCTTCTCATTTTGAACTGCCTAAAAAGAATTTTGATAAGTATCATGAACCTTTTAAAGAGGCTTGCATGAAGGATGAAATTGTTGTTAATGATTGCAATAAGCATGCTCAAACTCCTAAGAATGCTATTTCCTATAAGCATGTTAATTTTTGTGGAATGCATAGACCTTGTGGAATTAATCAAATCAAAGATGAATATTGTATCCATCATATTAATGAAAAAACTAGAAAGTGGGCTAGGGCTCTAGATGATCTTGGTAAAAAAGTTTGTGCCCTCTATCCTTTTATTTGTGAAGTTTGCCATGAAGTGGGTCATTTTAATTTTCAATGCTCCACCAATGATAATTTGAACCCAATGAGTGCTGCAAATTTGTATTGTGATGATGAAATTACTCCTAATCAGCATGATGAACTCACCTTATTTTTGTGGTGTGAAGAGTTATCAAGGAAAATTTCTTTGTTAGATATTAATGATCTTGATATTGATGATGTCCTGCATGGGTGTTTTTCTTATTGCATTGATAATAGCCATACAAATACTTACATACAAAATATTTTAGAAGATGACACCTTGCCAAAATATGATAGGACCGCTGTGTGTTTTGAACTAATTAATGAAAAGGAGGAATCCTCCCAGTTTCTTCTATTGTTTCGAAAGTAAATCGAGGTTATGCGGACAAGCCACCCTTCAAGCCTCTTCCTCCTAAAGAAGGGAACGAGGAGAAGGAGGAGAAGAAGAAGAAGAAGGGAACGAAGAAGAAGAAGAAGAAGAAGAAGAAGAAGAAGAAGAAGAAGAAGAAGAAGAAGAAGAAGAAGGAGAATAAAGAGAAAGAGGTAACGGCATATCCCCGCGTGAATGAGATAACGCTAGGTAACCGTAAGTATGTTGCTCCTAATGATTATTATGATAATGAATCTGAATACAATGATCTTCCTATGCCCTTTACATACATTAGTGATCATGATTTGAATGAGCACACTACTTTTGATATTGCAAATCTCTCGGAAACTAATTCTGAAAATGATGATGATAATAATTGCCATAGTATCAGTGCTATCCATGCTTCCTCCCATAATGATATAGAAAGCTCTAAGCTTGGGGAAGAGGTGTTTGAAAATCCTTTTACTACTGATTATTATGTGTTTGATACATCTCCTTCTAATAACAATGATGGTATGGTCACAGATAAACCGACTATGAAAGATAACTATTCTATTTCTTATGATGACACTGTGCCTCCGACCTTTAATGATTATTATAAAGAATGCTATGATATAGGTTATAACTATCCTTATGAAACTTGTCATAGTTATGATTGGATTGCTAAATACAATTCCCTTAATATGCAACTTGTTTACCATGTTCAAATTCTTGATAATAATCCTGCTCCAATTACTATTAATGATAAGAATTCTTCTTATGCCAAAATTAATGATACTTCTATGCATATGAACCATGATAAGAACGTTTTAAGTGATGGGTATATTGTGGATTTCATCAATGATGTTACTGAAAGTTATTATGAGAGAGGGAAACATGGTTATAGGCATCTTAATAATATTAAGTTTCCCCTCTTTATGTTGAGAATCTTGAAGCTACTCGTGTTTTATCCTCTTATGCTTGTCACTTTGTTCTTCATGAATTCATTTGTGTACAAGATTCCTTTGCATAGGAAGTGGGTTAGACTTAAATGTGTTTTGAATTTGCTTTTTGATGCTCTCTTTTGCCTCAACTCTTATTTCTTGGGAGTGCATCATTGAAATTATTGAGCCCATCTTAATGGCTATAAAGAAAGAACTTCTTGGGAGATAACCCATGTGTTTATTTTGCTACAGTAACTTTGTTTTATATTTGAGTCTTGGAAGTTGTTACTACTGTAGCAACCTCTCCTTATCTTACTTTTGTTGCATTGTTGTGCCAAGTAAAGTCTTTGATAGTAAAGTGAATACTAGATTTGGATTACTGCGCAGAAACAGATTTCTTGCTGTCACGAATCTGGGCCTAGTTCTCTGTAGGTAACTCAGAAAATTATGCCAATTTACGTGAGTGATCCTCAGATATGTACGCAACTTTCATTCAATTTGAGCATTTTCATTTGAGCAAGTCTGGTGCCTCCTTAAAATTCGTCTTTACGGACTGTTCTGTTTTGACAGATTCTGCCTTTTATTTCGCATTGCTTCTTTTGCTATGTTGGATGGATTTCTTTGTTCCATTAACTTCCAGTAGCTTTGAGCAATGTCCAGAAGTGTTAAGAATGATTGTGTCACCTCTGAACATGTGAATTTTTATTATGCACTAACCCTCTAATGAGTTGTTTTGAGTTTGGTGTGGAGGAAGTTTTCAAGGGTCAAGAGAGGAGGAGGATACAATGTGATCAAGAAGAGTGAAAGCTCTAAGCTTGGGGATGCCCCGGTGGTTCATCCCTGCATATTTCAGGAAGACTCAAGCATCTAAGCTTGGGGATGCCCAAGGCATCCCCTTCTTCATCGACAAATTTATCAGGTTCCTCCCTTGAAACTATATTTTTATTCGGTCACATCTTATGTACTTTACTTGGAGCGTCTGTTTGTTTTTGTTTTTGTTTTTGTTTGAATAAAATGGATCATAGCATTCATTTTGTGGGAGAGAGACACGCTCCGCTGTTGCATATGGACAAATATGTCCTTAGGCTTTACTCATAATATTCATGCCGAAGGTTGAATCTTCTTCGTTAAATGGTTATATGGTTGGAATCGGGAAATGCTACATGTAGTAAATCTAAAATGTCTTGAATAATTTGATACTTGGCAATTGTTGTGCTCATGTTTAAGCTCTTGCATCATATACTTTGCACCTATTAATGAAGAAATACATAGAGCTTGCTAAAATTTGGTTTGCATAATTTGTCTCTCTAAAGTCTAGATAATTTCTAGTATTGAGTTTGAACAACAAGGAAGACGGTGTAGAGTATTATAATGTTTACAATATGTCTTTTATGTGAGTTTTGCTGCACCGGTTCATCCTTGTGTTTGTTTCAAATAACCTTGCTAGCCTAAACCTTGTATCGAGAGGGAATACTTCTCATGCATCCAAAATCCTTGAGCCAACCACTATGCCATTTGTGTCCACCATACCTACCTACTACATGGTATTTCTCCGCCATTCCAAAGTAAATTTCTTGAGTGCTACCTTTAAAATTTCTATCCTTTACCTTTGCAATATATAGCTCATGGGACAAATAGCTTAAAAACTATTGTGGTATTGAATATGTACTTATGCACTTTATCTCTTATTAAGTTGTTTGTTGTGCGATAACCATGTTCCCGGGGACGCCATCAACTACTCTTTGTTGAATATCATGTGAGTTTCTATGCATGTCCGTCTTGTCTCGAAGTAAGGGAGATTTACCACTCATTTAATGGTTAGAGCATGCATAATGTTAGAGAAGAACATTGGGCCGCTAACTAAAGCCATGATCCATGGTGGAAGTTTCAGTTTTGGACATATATCCTCAATCTCATATGAGAACATTAATTGTTTCTACATGCTTATGCATTAAAGAGGAGTCCATTATCTGT
Source organism: Lolium rigidum (assembly GCF_022539505.1). Lineage (NCBI taxonomy): Eukaryota > Viridiplantae > Streptophyta > Magnoliopsida > Poales > Poaceae > Lolium > Lolium rigidum. Next base: position 212,136,044 of record NC_061512.1, on the reverse strand, counting down.
TGTCTATGTTGTCCCGGTATGGATGTCTAAGTTGAGAATAATCAAAAGCGAGAAATCCAATGCGAGCTTTCTCCTTAGACCTTTGTACAGGCGGCATAGAGGTACCCCTTTGTGACACTTTGTTAAAACATGTGTATTGCGATGACAATCCCGGTAATCCAAGCTAATTAGGACAAGGTGCGGGCACTATTAGTATACTATGCATGAGGCTTGCAACTTGTAAGATATAATTTACATAACACATATGCTTTATTACTACCGTTGACAAAATTGTTTCTTGTTTTCAAAATCAAAGCTCTAGCACAAATATAGCAATCAATGCTTCCCTCTGCGAAGGGCCTTTCTTTTACTTTTATGTTGAGTCAGTTCACCTATCTCTCTCCACCTCAAGAAGCAAACACTTGTGTGAACTGTGCATTGATTCCTACATACTTGCATATTGCACTTGTTATATATTACTTTACATTGACAATATCCATGAGATATACATGTTATAAGTTGAAAGCAACCGCTGAAACTTAATCTTCCTTTGTGTTGCTTCAATACTTTTACTAAGAATCTATTGCTTTATGAGTAACTCTTATGCAAGTCTTATTGATGCTTGTCTTGAAAGTACTATTCATGAAAAGTCTTTGCTTTATGATTCAGTTATTTACTCATGTCATTACCATTGTCTTGATCGCTACATTCATTACATGTGTTTACAATAGTATGATCAAGGTTATGATGGCATGTCACTCCAGAAATTATCTTTGTTATCGTTTACCTGCTCGGGACGAGCAGAAACTAAGCTTGGGGATGCTGATACGTCTCCGACGTATCGATAATTTCTTATGTTCCATGCCACATTATTGATGATATCTACATGTTTTATGCATACTTTATGTCATATTTATGCGTTTTCCGGAACTAACCTATTGACGAGATGCCGAAGGGCGCTGTCGTTGTTCTCGCTGTTTTTGGTTTCAGAAATCCTAGTAAGGAAATATTCTCGGAATCGGATGAAATCAACGCCCAGCATCTTAGGATTGCATGAAGCTTCCAGAACACCCGAGAGCCGCCAGAGGGGGGCCACAGGCCCACCAAACAGTAGGCCGGCGCAGCCAAGGGGGGGGCGCCCCCCCTGTTGTGTCATCGCCTCGTTGACCTTCTGACGCCGCCTCTTCGCCTATATAAAGGTCCCTGACCTAAAACATCGATACGAAAAAGCCACGGTACGAGAAACCTTCCAGAGCCGCCGCCATCGCGAAGCCAAGATCTGGGGGACAGGAGTCTCTGTTCCAGCACGCCGCCGGGATGGAAGTGCCCCCGGAAGGCTCCTCCATCGACACCACCGCCATCTCCATCAACGCTGCTGTCTCCCATGAGGAGGGAGTAGTTCTCCATCGAGGCTCGGGGCTGTACCGGTAGCTATGTGGTTAATCTCTCTCCTATGTACTTCAATACAATAATCTCATGAGCTGCCCTACATGATTGAGATTCATATGATGATGCTTGTAATCTAGATGTCATTATGCTAGTCAAGTGGATTTTACTTATGTGATCTCCGGAGACTCCTTGTCCCACGTGTGTAAAGGTGACGAGTGTGTGCAACGTGTGGGTCTCTTAGGCTATATTTCACGGAATACTTATTCACTGTTATGAATGGCATAGTGAAGTGCTTATTTATATCCCTTTATGATTGCAATGTGTTTTGTATCACAATATATCCGTGTGCTACTCTAGTGATGTTATTAAAGTAGTTTATTCCTCCCGCACGGTGTAATGGTGACGAGTGTGTGCATCGTGTAGTACTTGGCGTAGGCTATGATTGTGATCTCTTGTAGATTATGAAGTTAACTATTGCTATGATAGTGTTGATGTGATTTATTCCTCCTTTCGTAGTGTGAAGGTGACGGTGTGCATGCTATGTTAGTACTTGGTTTGGTTATGTTGATCCGTTATGCACTCTAAGGTTATTTAAATATGAACATTGAATATTGTGGAGCTTGTTAACTCCGGCATTGAGGGTTCGTGTAATCCTACACAGTTAGTGGTGTTCATCATCCAACAAGAGGGTGTAGAGTCTAGCATCTATCTATTTATTCTGTTATGTGATCAATGTTGAGAGTGTCCACTAGTGAAAGTATGATCCCTAGGCCTTGTTCCTAAATACTGCTATCGCTGTTTGTTTACTGTTTTACTGCATCTATACTTCCTGCAATATTACCACCATCAACCACACACCAGTCCTGGACAGCAAAGCACTTTTCTGGTGCCGTTACTACTGCTCATATTTATTCATACCACATGTATTTCACTATCTCTTCGCCGAACTAGTGCACCTATTAGGTGTGTTGGGGACACAAGAGACTTCTTGCTTTGTGGTTGCAGGGTTGCTTGAGAGGGATATCTTTGACCTCTTCCTCCCTGAGTTCGATAAACCTTGGGTGATCCACTTAAGGGAAATTTGATGCTGTTCTACAAACCTCTGCTCTTGGAGGCCCAACACTGTCTACAAGAATAGAAGCACCCGTAGACATCACTGAGTCCATCAGGACACCACCTTGGCCGGTGGTATCTATCCTCTTCTTCATCTTCTGACTCCTCAAAGTCTTCCTCTTGAGATGACTCAGCTTGTCTGTTCTGTGGTGGGAGAGGCCCTAGACGCTTGAAAACTGAAACTTCTCCTGCGTCCTTCTTCTGCTGTCTACACTCCGGGCAGTTGTCGATTGTAGGCAATCGGCTCATTCTTGAATCCCAGCAGTGCTTAAAGAAAGGACAGTCCCAATGTCTATCCATGTCCTCCTGCTCTCTTGATTTCCCCTTAGCGCGGCGCTCATATCCTTCGTCGTCTCTATCATACCGACGATATCTTCCATTGTCTACGTCAGACCGACGATGTCTTTCATCTTCTCTGTCGTACCGCCGACGTCGGTCGTACTGACGCTCATATTTGTTAAGGAGATGCGTGGAGAGTGGTCGTTGATATCGCACACTTCTCACTTGTTCCTCGGTGAGGTACCGTCTGTCATCATATCGGGGCCGGTCGCGTGGGCCGGCCTCCTCCTTTTCCTTGCCATGGTGGTGTACAGGCCCTGCCATGTTAACATGAGAAACCTGGCTGATGCCTTGTGGAGTGATTGATTCCCACCATGTTGACGCCAGGAAACGGGTGCGTGTCCACTTTCATGGCAAACTGGCCGAGGATCAAACGGCCTTGTTCTATCGCCGTTTGGATCTGCCGACGTAACTCTTTGCGGTCATTGGTGATATGGGTGAACGAATGATGCCACTTGCGGTACGGTCTCCCGTTCATCTCTTGCGCCGTAGGGATTTTATGGCCTTCGGGTAACTTCAGCTGTTTTTCCTTGAGCAATAAATCGAATATCTGCTCAGCCTTGCTTACATCAAAGTCAAACCCCTTTGGAGGCCCTTGTGGTTTCACCCATTTGCCGGACACGGGAACTGCCCCCCGAGTCCATTCAGCCACGGCCACTTCCTGGTCTCCTGGAGAATCCTCAACTTCTTCTGTCTCGACCAGGCCTATCGGACGCTTGAACTTGTCTTGGTACAGTTCTGGGTGGCGATGTTCATACAATGTTAACTTCTGGACCATGTGCGCCGTTGAACCGTACTCCACTTGGAAAGCCGGATCCTTGATCGGCGGCTGCGAGGCCCAACACCGCCAGCTCGATCGCTTCCTTCTCATTTAGACGAGCCGAATAACATCGGTTCTTAACGAGTCCCGAAACGCCGGATGTACTCCGACACCGTTTCTCCGCGTCTTTGCCGTACTCGTGCCGGATCGGCAATGCCAGCCTCGGTAGCCTCTGAGTGATATTGGACATGAAACTGCTCTTCCAGTTGCTTCCACGTCCGAACTGAGTTTGGTGGCAACGAGGTGTACCACCCAAAAGCCGATCCCGTGAGAGATTGCGCGAAAAACCTCACACGTAGCGGATCTGATGCTGAAATCATGCCCAACTGTGCCAAATATCGGCTCACGTGCTCGATCGAGCTAGACCCTTCTGATCCATTGAACTTTGAGAACTCAGGGAGCCAATACTTGGGTGGTAGTGGGATCAAATCGTACTCGTCGAGGTACGGCTTGGAATAGCCGATTGTTTTCCTCTTTGGCAGGATGCCGAACTGGTCTCTCAAGATTGTACTGATTTGCTCCACGGTATGAGCTGCAGGGACCGAGCTTTCATGACTCGTTCCGGTGGCATATTTAGCTAGCCACGCCTGTTTATCGGCGTCTGCTCCAGAAATCCCTGCTGGTGCAATCTGGTTCGTGCGCGCCAAGCTATTGCAGTCCGGCACGTATGTGCACACGTATCCATGTGGGATCTCTTTAGGTGGCTCATAGAGGAATTGGCAATCGCCGGGATCGCCTCCAACCTTGTAGACGACGTACGCCGGTGAACTCGCGGCTCGGGAGCCGCAAACGCGAATGGCAGCGGCGGTCCGGTCCGGAACGGTATTTCTCCCTGGTGCGTCCCCAGGGCAGGCCCTGACGGAGAGTACTGATGCTTCATGATTTCCTGAACCACGCAAACCGCAATGCGCTCGAAAGAGTTCACCTGGCTCTCAGAATGACGGTGTATCGAATGAGCCACCATGTAATTGACTTCCTGGCGCAGAGCTCTGGTGCGTTCCTCTGAAGGGGTAGACAGATCTACTTCGTCGAGAATGCCCTCGGGTGAGAACCCTTTCCACCTGATGCCACGTGAACGTGTCTTCGCAAAACAGCCGATGAGATCGGATTCGAAGACGGCTTTAATCTCATCATATTTCTTCTTGTGCTCCTCAGGTAGATCTTCGTACTGACTGGTTCGTCCGCCATCTCAGCTGCAGATTTTGACATAGTTGCTGCAGATGTCGACGTAGTTGCTGCAGATGTCGACGTAGTTGTTGTAGAATGTCCCACCGGACGTGCCAGAATGTGTTGCCTACCAAAACCCACCGGCGAGCAGCGATGGACAACACGGAGAGCCAGGAGACTCCCAGGACTGCTGGAGGGCCCTGGTCCCTCGGGCGACGGCCCGCAATGCTCCGGCACACGTCCTGACTAATGCAAGGGCGTGCCACCTGACCTATACCTGGTCAGGAAGGTGATGGATTGCTTCGATTAGTTTCCTGCATGGCAGACACGTAAACATTAAATACGAGCCCGATCGGCTCTCGGGTTACCCTGTGAATCGGCTCAAAGAGCCGATTGCCCCATGGTTCACGTTGGATTTACGATGACATGGGGATCCTGCTTTATCAATACAAAGTTAAACCAATCTACGACAGTCTAGGGTTTTCACCGCATAACCGGAACATCCTACGCGTAGTTGAGCCTAGCAGATACGAAAGATGATGGAAAACTAGTCCTAAAAGAGGCCTAAAAACCAACATGAAGTCGATTCCCGGAACAATCCCTTCTAGAATCAGCAAACCATACCTTACGCACTACCGGATCGTTCAACCCGTTTGCAAGGCCTAACCATGCAGATATCAAACTAATCCTTGGAGAACAAGGAACAACTATAACAGATCGGATCTACTAAATAAAGATTAAGCAAAATGCTGCCCTTACACCCAAGATAGGTGCAAAGGCAGCCAGATATTGAGGGGCAGCATAGCTAAGCAAGCATATCATAAAAGCATCGACGTCAGCCCCAAAACATCCACGATAAGGGTGTTGCTCGCCATCAAAAAGGCTTCAGTACGACCAACACCAACAACGAATAAACTGATACTGCCTAGATCGCAAGATGCGATCTAGGCAGCATGTTGCTTACCCGGAAGAAACCCTCGAAACAAGGAGTGGCGATGCGCCTAGATTGGTTTGTTGTGAACGTGATCGTCCTCCTTCTCAATAACCCTAGGTACATATTTATAGTCCGTAGACTTTCTATCTTTACAATAAACCTAACTGTGTACGACTAAACTCTATCTCTTAATTCTAACAAAATCTAGCATAATGTACAGATACACGGGCAATCTAGCCCAAACCCCCGTACAAGGCCGATTCAGAAATATTTTACGTGCATATCCTCTAAGCCCATCTCAATCACGACCCATCTCCTGCTCTGGCTAAATTCTGGTGATAACAGCAATATAAATTGAAGGGAGTGCCTGAATGTACCCTATCCCTAGCAAGGATTGCTCCTATCTCTAATAGCTAGTGCATCCATTATAGGAGCTAGGACAACGTGGGCTTAGCCCAGTGGTTAGGGTCGTAGTGGCGCACCCTAACGACCAGAGTTCGATCCCTGTTAGGGACGAATTTTGGAATTTTCACGTCAAGTCCCGCTTCTACTATATCAATAGTGTTCTAGTTCCTCCTAGACACTGTTTTTTACTCGTTTCAAAAATTATAGGAGCTAGCAACATGCTCAAACCTTGGCTCCGGTACCAGACCGATACCTCCCGCCACACGTCTTCAGCTCCGTTTCTTTTTCTTTTTTGCAAACTTAAGCGACCCCGTTGGAAAACGTCCGTCTCTTATATACAGTACCAAGCTCCACCTGATATTAATTTGGCTGTCCATAGTTCCTACTCTTCGCATTATTATACCCTAGGTAGCGTCAGAAAAAGCTTCTCCAACCCTAGCAGTGATGAGCCGCCACCTTTGCTCGCCGGTGCCGGTGCCCCCGCTGGAAAACGATGACATCCTGGAGGAGATCCTCCTCCGCCTACCCCCGCAGCCTTCCTCCCTCCCCCGAGCCTCCCTCGTAAGCAAGAGCTGGCGAAGCATCGTCTCCAACCCTCAATTCCTCGGCCGCTTCCGCAAGCACCACCGGAAACAGCCTTTGCTCGGTTTCTTCTCAGGGCATGTTAACAAAACACCCATCTTCACTCCGGCCCTTGACTCGCCTGACCGCATCCCTGCCGCCCGCTTCCCCGTGCCGCACGGTCATGGCCCCCATGAGCACTGGCGCTTCATGGGCTGCCGCCATGGCCTCGCCGTCCTGATCAATGACTATCAACATGAGGTCATCGTGTGGGATCCTCTCACCGGGCGGCAGCGCCGCGTGCCTTTTCCGCTAGGCTCCCACAACAACGAAAGGGGGAGCACGTGGCGTTGGCGCGCCACGGTGCTGTGCGCTGACACCAAAGATGGGCATGTTCATGGTGATTGCATCTCAAGCCCGTTTAAATTGGTGTTGGTGCGCAATGGATACATGGAATCGTTCATGCAATCGTTCGCTTGCCTCTATGAATCGGTGTCTGGTGTATGGGGAAATATTGTCTCAACGGTGACCACTGATGAGATTCATCTGATATGTCCCAACATCCTCATCGGGAATGCGCTTTACTGGTCGCTTTTTGCAGGTGATAGCCTCGTGTTTGATACTGAAAAACAAACCCTTGGTGTGATCCAGAAACCGGCAGACGCTCGTATTACCGGCTTCCGGTCCTTTCAGCTCTTGCGGACAAGTGATGATAGTGGCCTTGGCCTCGCAGTGATATCGAACTTGTGCATCCTGTTATGGAAGAGACAATCACAATGCGATGGTGTTGCCGGATGGGTCCTGCTGCAGAAATCCATTCAACTAGAGGGCCTTTTCCCACCGGGAGAACCTTACCTCTACAAGGAGGTGAGGGTGGCAGGGTATGATGAAGACTCTAATGTGATTGTTCTCTCTACATATGCTGGAGACTTCATGCTCCAACTTGACTTGACATGGTTTAGAACTATTTCTGAAAGAGGAGATTGCTGGAGCAACAAGATCCATTATCCGTACAGAAATTTCTATAAAGCAGGTAATGTGTTACCTCGTGTGTCACAAGATTAACTACAATTACCATTGGTGTATGTTTGCTGTATTTACTTTATAGGATTGATGCGCTAGCCAGTTCAACCAAAAGACCGATCTGATGGAAGGAGGCTAGGCACTATATTTATATTCAACACTCCCCCTCACGTCTAGGCTATTTTAGTCCTTAGCGTGGGTTCGGTGCACAGGTCGCAGAATCTTTTTTTGTTTTTTTATACTGCGCGAGCAGGGTCTTGAACTCAAGACCTCTTGGCTCTGATACCATATAGGATTGATGCGCTAGCCAGTTCAACCAAAAGACCGATCTGATGGAAGGAGGCTAGGCACTATATTTATATTCAACATACTTTAGTGTGATTAAGGATCGTCTAGATATATAATTAGTTCATTTCTTATCAGCCTGGTGATCTAATGGCAGATTGGCAATATAATTATGTATATACTATCTGTGAAAGAACATAGTAAAACCATTGAATTTGTGTAATATATAATCGATTAGCACATTTAGAAACTTAAAAATAATTATGTATTTCCAATAAATACATGTGATCTAGCTTTGATACTGGCCATCTTTTTACAAAATCATTTATTTTACTTTCTATTAAAAATAGCACGAGCTCTTCAAATTCGAAATGTACTACGTAATGCTTATTTTCTCACTAGTATTGCTCGATCTGTATTCATATATTTTATGAACCATTGGGCATATTTGGCACATATTATCACCTAAATAATTCTAGAAGAATGCATTCTCTCTGAACATATAAGCAAGTAAGCAATCTTAACATATGCCTTAGTAAATGATTATCATAATACTTTTGCACCTATTAATGGATGTCGCTTCTCATTGACTCAAGGGAAAACTTTCTTCATGATACCGTTATTTTCATCATTTGCTAAAACGCACTGTCCGATTGTGTGTCTTTTTCAGGTGTTATTATAATTTTGTGACACATTTGCCAGAACTGTCCAAAAATGGAAAATTTTGCACCTTTGGCTGGTATGACCATGCTATGAATGGTTTTGAAGAAAAATTGAAATTTTTTCCGTTTTTAGTCAGGTGGTGTGTTTTGATAAATGTGTCACAAAATTGTAATGGTACCTGGTAAAGACACAAACAGACGGTGTGTGTCTTGTAGCAAATTTTCCCTTGACTCGACTTATCTTTGAATTTTTGTTGGTTTTATTAAACATATTCTGCATGTAGGGAGGCGAGTTGGGTGGAAATGGTTGGAGCTGAACTCATGAGATCTGTTAATTTGCTCTCCTGGTTATATAAGTGAGGTGATTTTATCTTTTCACGATGTGTTTATCTTTCTACATTGGTTTCTTCATTTATAAGATGATGCAAACTAAAAAATTTTCTTGTGTATGAATTTAGTTAGTTCATAAATTGTCTAGTTATCACTTTTCTAAAAAAACATGCCTTTTATTTTCGCAACGTGCACTGGTGGAAAAAGGGCCTTTGGTCGCGGTTCGCAACTGCCATTAGTCGCGGTTGCGCAACCGCGACCAAAGTAGCGCGACTAAAGCCCCCCCCCCCTTTAGTCGCGGTCGCTTACGAACCGCGACTAAAGGCCCGTCCACGTGGGCGCCGGGCGACCGTCGGGGCGGGGGCCCTTTAGTCGCGGTTCTTCTGGCCGACCGCGACTAAAGGCCGCCGCAGGTTTAGGGTTTTAGGCCCCCCCCCCCCCCTAAACCTGCCCCCCCCTAAACCTGTTTTCTGTTTAATTTGTATTGTTTTATTTCTTTTGTGCTTTATTGTAATTTTGAAGGAGTTTCACATATTCTACGGTACTACATACATGCATGCATATGAATGTACAATTTCAAACAAATTTGAAATTAGAACCAAAAAGAATTCAAGAGGAATATACAATATATATTCAATATCATCGGATGACCATATACAAGTTTGAACAAGTTTCCATACATAATGTAATGCATGTATAGTTCTACGTCCTCTACGTAGTGTTTTCCTGTAGGATCGATGACTTCCCTCGCGAACCATCCAGCTAGTTCCTCCTGAAGTGGTCGGAAGCGAGCTTCGGACTAAGCGTCTTCCGGAGGTTATTCCTCTTGATGTTGAGCTCATCCGACTGGTCCCGCTCATTGGTGTATCTCCGGATCCTCTCACAAACATAGTATCCACATCGATTGGTCCCCGGTGGCTGAATATCCCCCGTCGTCCGCACTGCCCTTTTAAAATGTAGCTCTTTTTTGAATTCACCGACCTTTTCATCTACGAACCGTCTCCAAACCCTACGAGGCAAAGAAAATTAAATGAACAAGAGAGTTATTAATTAGTTACTTGATATTAGGAAATGATGAACGAAATAGGCCGATCGATATAGAGCGCAAATGAATGAAAACAATTACTTTTGCATCATTTTTCTCATGTCGGCCCAAAGCGCCGCATCCATATTCAGAGAGTCGTGGACGAGAACTGTGGAGGTGTGAATTTGAATTACCATCAGAATCCAGTGGAACCTGCGGACACGATACATGCACAGTCATGCATATATAACTCATCGATTAGCCACATACCATGCATGGAGAGTAAACAAAAGAGAATGTCCTTGCTTTGCACTCTGTGAGTGTATCATGTGCATCTGATACTGAAAATAAACCACGGATGACTTGATAATCTAGGAAATCAGTATCGGTCTCAGATGGAGGCATTGATTCACTGATTTTGTAGGTTGTAAAGCGATGATACTGTATACTAAGTGTTCTCCTCTTGCCGGGTTGATGTTAATTTTGTCTAATAAATAATGCTGAGATGATTCGTGTTTGGAACGTATGATATCGAGAAAAATCAGTTTATGTTTATTGTTGCAATCATGCAAATTTCTGTGATATATATTACTTAATCCACTTTTTATCGAGTGAATATTATTCTTTGTGTCTTTTCGATATGGTTTGTGCATTTTAACTTTGGATTTTTGCAGCTGAACCCATGCCTTAGATTAGGTAATGCTTTTAGTTGTCACTGATGTTTAACTGGTGCTGACTACCTAACTGCAAATTTTTCTTCACCCAAGTGCTAGTATGTACATGATCTAATTCTAAGTGAAGCCTACTATCATTACCATGTAGAAAATACTTTGTGGTAGTTTGCATATCCAGTAGAATAAATGATATTGGAATAAGTGAGGTCAATGCCCTGATGATTTTGTTTTTTTGTCTAGAAAACAATGTTTATTGGTTTGCTTTTACAATTTAGTCAAAATTCTAGTGCTTTTTTTTTTGCTTATTACCGAAATCCTATCATTATGGACAAGAGAGAATATATAACAGCAAAAAACAGCTTTGCAGAAAATTGTGAGGAAAAACTATATGTTATGTGTTTGTAGTTTCAGTGCCTGCCAGCACTTTGACTTGAGTGCCTTGTAATATTTGATTTTTGTTGTACAACTCAATTGTTTTGATCTTTTCATGGTTAATTATCCCCATCTTGATTCTTGGTCAACAGAGACACCGCATGAAGATGAGGAAGGTCTTGGGTTGAAGAAGAGTTAGCATTCCTGCACCTGGATGTGCAGTAGCAAAAGACACGGTCTGGGAGATGCAAGTGTAGCATCAGTTACTGTATTTTGGGTCGCTGACAAGATTACTCGATTGGGATGTTAGATTTAGATGGATCATGTGGTCCTATATATGCTATCGTTACTGTTTACGAGAATCCATGTACTGTTATGTTTGGGAAACCTTCTACCAACCTACATGTGTTGCAGCTCAAGTGCTCAACACATTCCACTGTATATGTTTGTGTTGCATCCTCCCAACGATCCACTGTGTGCTACATATCTTGTATTCTTTCAAATTTCTTGTCCATTTACAAACCCTTTACCGATTATGATTATGTGGAATCAGTGGACGCACTCAAGCAACTATTGAAGCCATGATCAAGAGATGTGACGCCGGCGTGGTACTCATAGTGAAGATCTGAAGTACTGAAGTTTGAGAGTTCTGTGTTGGTCTTCGCTGTGATGTTTTGATGAGCTAAAAACTCTGTAACCTGTTAATTTAACTTCAGTGAAAGCATGGCCAAGTGTTCCTGTCTAAAGTTACTTCCTCAGCTGTAGCAAATTGCCGGGTTCTTCATTTGAGGAAACATACTGACAATAAATTTTACTTTGTGCAATGATCCGACACCTCACACCTGCCTGTCATGATGCCTGTTTAAGAGCACGTTCCCTGTTGAAGCTGCAAGCATTGCCATCGTCTTCTGCAGCTCAACGTGACCGATGAAACCTCAGTCGCGGTGATCTGCGGAGGTCAGAGCATCTTCACCGGCGTTCCCGATAGCGGCCCCGGTAGATTTTTGGGGGCTAGGAGCGAAAATGGGCTTGCACCGGCGCGCCACATACGGCGTCTGCCAATTTTGGAGCCCAATAGAATCGCCGGCAACCCCGTGTCGGCCCCTTCGCCAAGGACGTGGATCGGACGCGCCGGCGCCTCGCGCGGCTGAATTTTTTGGGCGTGGGAGCCGCCTGTCAGCCACACATCCCAAAAGTCAATGCAGCGGGGAGTGGCGGGGCCGACGCGTCAGCGGCTCATTCAATTTTAACCTAACCGTCACCTACCTCACGATGGGAGTTAATTGGGGCGCAGAGGCTGTGCAGTTTCCGCATACGCGCAGCGAACAGTCCCGTCGCGTGCGCCTTGCTCTTCGTGCCGCCGTTAATGAGCGCCACCGCTCCCCCGCTCCCCGGCCTCCCTCCGGCCTATAAAAAGAGCCGCCTCTCATCGTTCCTCTTACACACAAACCCTAGTGCCTCTCTCCCCAACCCTAGCCGCCACCATCTGAAAAGACGACGCCATGTCTGGTCGAGGCCGAGGTCGCGGTCATGGTCGTGGTCGTGGCCGTGGCAGAGGTGCACGCACTCCGTCGCCTGCGAAGCCGTCGTCTTCATCGTCGAAGATGGACGAGGAGGGGCCCGTGCTGTTCGAGTTCGTCCTCGTCCTCAAGGGCGACCCACGCAGCATCCAGAGGCTGCCGGACACCTTCGCTGACTTCGTCGCCGGCGACGACCGCTCGGGCACGCTGCATCTGCGGGAGGATTCGTGCGGCTACTACCGGTGGATCGTGGACGTGATCTACGATGCGCGCGGCAAGATGTACCGCCACATCGGCTGGGAGAAGTTCGCGCGCCACCACAGCCTTCAAGCCGGCTTCGTGCTCGTGTTATCCTACTTCGGCGACAGGGACATGAGCGTCAAGATATTCGACGACACGCGTTGCCGCCGGAACTACCACGTCGACGGCGCCGAGGAGGACGACAACTGACGAGTGTTGTTTCTTCGCAGCGAATATCGGCTCGCATGTTTTTGGATGTTCTTCCTCGAAAGAACCAACAGGGCACCCTCACCAGCTGGATTTTCCAGTTTGGGTGACTGGGTGTGCCCTCGAGTGTTCTTTCTTGGCAGCGAACACACGAAACCTGCGATGACCGGCCTAGTTAGGTTTAGTTTTTTTCAATGTTTTATATTTGTGTCAACCATGGTTCAAACTATGTATTAGTTTGTGGAAAACCATATTCCAAACTATATCTTCATGTAAACCACGTTCCCAATTATGTATTAGTTTGTGGAATAAAATATTTCTTATTCAATTTTCTATGTATTTATTGTTGGAGATATGCCCAAGAGGCAATAATAAAATGGTTATTATAATATATCTTTGTATTTATGATAATGTTTACATACCATGCTATAATTGTATTAACTGAAACATTGATACATGTGTGTTATGTGAACAACAAAGAGTCCCTAGTAAGCCTCTTGTATAAACTAGCTTGTTGATTAATAGATGATCATGGTTTCGTGATCATGAACATTGGATGTTATTAATAACAAGATTATGTCATTATATGAATGATGTAATGGACACACCCAATTAAGCGTAGCATAAGATCACGTCATTAAGTTATTTGCTATAAGCTTTCGATACATAGTTACCTAGTCCTTTCGACCATGAGATCATGTAAATCACTTATACCGGAAAGGTACTTTGATTACATCAAACGTCACTGCGTAAATGGGTGGTTATAAAGGTGGGATTAAGTATCCGGAAAGTATGAGTTGAGGCATATGGATCAACAGTGGGATTTGTCCATCCCGATGACGGATAGATATACTCTGGGTCCTCTCGGTGGAATGTCGTCTAAATGTCTTGCAAGCATATGAATAAGTTCATAAGAGACCTGATGGAGTGTAACTCACACGTTCGTTGGAAACCCCAAGAGGAAGGTATGATGCGCACAGAAGGAAGTTTTCCCTCAGAAAGAAACCAAGGTTTATCGAACCAGGAGGAGCCAAGAAGCACGTTGAAGGTTGATGGCGGCGGGATGTAGTGCGGCGCAACACCAGAGATTCCGGCGCCAACGTGGAACCTGCACAACACAATCAAAGTACTTTGCCCCAACGAAACAGTGAGGTTGTCAATCTCACCGGCTTGCTGTAACAAAGGATTAACCGTATTGTGTGGAAGATGATTGTTTGCGAGAAAACAAGTAAAGAACAAGTATTGCAGTAGATTGTATTTCAGATGTAAAGAATTGGACCGGGGTCCACAGTTCACTAGAGGTGTCTCTCCCATAAGATAAAAGCATGTTGGGTGAACAAATTACAGTCGGGCAATTGACAAATAGAGAGGGCATAACAATGCACATACATGACATGATAAATATAGTGAGATTTAATTGGGCATTACGACAAAGTACATAGACCGCTATCCAGCATGCATCTATGCCTAAAAAGTCCACCTTCTGCTTATCATCCGAACCCCTTCCAGTATTATGTTGCAAAACAATAGACAATTGCATTAAGTATGGTGCGTAATGTAATCAATAACTACATCCTTAGACATAGCATCAATGTTTTATCCCTAGTGGCAACAGCACATCCACAACCTTAGAACCTTCGACACTCGTCCCGGATTCAGTGGAGGCATGAACCCACTATCGAGCATAAATACTCCCTCTTGGAGTTAAGAGCAAAAACTTGGCCAGAGCCTCTACTAATAACGGAGAGCATGCAAGATCATAAACAACACATAGGTAATAACTTGATAATTATCATAACATAGTATTATCTATCCATCGGATCCCGACAAACACAACATATAATATTACAGATAGATGATCTTGATCATGTTAGGCAGCTCACAAGATCCAACAATGAAGCACAATGAGGAGAATACAACCATCTAGCTACTGCTATGGACCCATAGTCCAGGGGTGAACTACTCACTCATCACTCCGGAGGCGACCATGGCGGTGAAGAGTCCTCCGGGAGATGAATCCCCTCTCCGGCAGGGTGCCGGAGGAGATCTCCAGAATCCCCCGAGATGGGATTGGCGGCGGCGGCGTCTCAGTAAGGTTTTCCGTATCGTGGCTCTCGGTACTGGGGGTTTCGCGACGGAGGCTTTAAGTAGGCGGAAGGGCAACGCGGGGGGCCACACGAGGGCCCCACACGCCAGGCTGGCGCGGCCAAGACCTAGGCCGCGCCGCCCTAGTGTGGCGGCGCCTCGTGGCCCCACTTCGACTCCCCTTCGGTCTTCTGGAAGCTTCGTGGCAAAATAGGACCCTGGGCGTTGATTTCGTCCAATTCCGAGAATATTTCGTTACTAGGATTTCTGAAACCAAAAACAGCGAGAAAACAGCAATCGGCTCTTCGGCATCTTGTTAATAGGTTAGTGCCGGAAAATGCACGAATATGACATAAAGTGTGCATAAAACATGTAGATATCATCAATAATGTGGCATGGAACATAAGAAATTACCGATACGTCGGAGACGTATCAGCATCCCCAAGCTTAGTTCCGCTCGTCCCGAGCGGGTAAAACGATAACAAAGATAATTTCTGAAGTGACATGCCATCATAACCTTGATCATACTATTTGTAAACATATGTAATGAATGCAGCGATCAAAACAATGGTAATGACATGAGTAAACAAGTGAATCATAAAGCAAAGACTTTTCATGAATAGTACTTAAAGACAAGCATCAATAAGTCTTGCATAAGAGTTAACTCATAAAGCAATAAATCAAAGTAAAGGTATTGAAGCAACACAAAGGAAGATTAAGTTTCAGCGGTTGCTTTCAACTTGTAACATGTATATCTCATGGATAATTGTCAACATAGAGTAATATAATAAGTGCAATATGCAAGTATGTAAGAATCAATGCACAGTTCACACAAGTGTTTGCTTCTTGAGGTGGAGAGAAATAGGTGAACTGACTCAACATAAAAGTAAAAAAGAATGGTCCTTCAAAGAGGAAAGCATCGATTGCTATATTTGTGCTAGAGCTTTTATTTTGAAAACATGAAACAATTTTGTCAACGGTAGTAATAAAGCATATGAGTTATGTAAATTATATCTTACAAGTTGCAAGCCTCATGCATAGTATACTAATAGTGCCCGCACCTTGTCCTAATTAGCTTGGACTACCGGATCATCGCAATACACATGTTTTAACCAAGTGTCACAATGGGGTACCTCCATGCCGCTCGTACAAAGGTCTAAGGAGAAAGCTCGCATTTTGGATTTCTCGCTTTTGATTATTCTCAACTTAGACATCCATACCGGGACAACATGAACAACAGATAATGGACTCCTCTTTAATGCATAAGCATGTGGCAACAATTATTATTCTCATATGAGATTGAGGATATATGTCCAAAACTGAAACTTCCACCATGGATCATGGCTTTAGTTAGCGGCCCAATGTTCTTCTCTAACAATATGTATGCTCCAACCATTAAGGTGGTAGATCTCTCTTACTTCAGACAAGACGGACATGCATAGCAACTCACATGATATTCAACAAAGAATAGTTGATGGCGTCCCCGTAAACATGGTTATCGCACAACAAGCAACTTAATAAGAGATAAAGTGCATAAGTACATATTCAATACCACAATAGTTTTTAAGCTATTTGTCCCATGAGCTATATATTGTAAAGGTGAATGATGGAAATTTAAAGGTAGCACTCAAGCAATTTACTTTGGAATGGCGGAGAAATACCATGTAGTAGGTAGGTATGGTGGACACAAATGGCATAGTGGTTGGCTCAAGGATTTTGGATGCATGAGAAGTATTCCCTCTCGATACAAGGTTTAGGCTAGCAAGGTTATTTGAAACAAACACAAGGATGAACCGGTGCAGCAAAACTCACATAAAAGACATATTGTAAACATTATAAGACTCTACACCGTCTTCCTTGTTGTTCAAAACTCAATACTAGAAATTATCTAGACTTTAGAGAAACCAAATATGCAAACCAAATTAGCAAGCTCTATGTATTTCTTCATTAATGGGTGCAAAGTATATGATGCAAGAGCTTAAACATGAGCACAACAATTGCCAAGTATCAAATTATTCAAGGCATTTTAGAATTACTACATGTAGCATTTTCCAATTCCAACCATATAACAATTTAACGAAGAAGAAACTTCGCCATGAATACTATGAGTAAAGCCTAAGGACATACTTGTCCATATGCAACAGCGGAGAGTGTCTCTCTCCCATACAGTGAATGCTAGGATCCATTTTATTCAAACAAAAACAAAAACAAAACAAACCGACGCTCCAAGCAAAGCACATAAGATGTGACGGAATAAAAATATAGTTTCAGGGGAGGAACCTGATAATGTTGTCGATGGAGAAGGGGATGCCTTGGGCATCCCCAAGCTTAGACGCTTGAGTCTTCTTAGAATATGCAGGGGTGAACCACCGGGGCATCCCCAAGCTTAGAGCTTTCACTCTCCTTGATCATATTGTATCATACTCCTCTCTTGATCCTTGAAAACTTCCTCCACACCAAACTCGAAACAACTCATTAGAGGGTTAGTGGACAATAAAAATTAACATGTTCAGAGGTGACACAATCATTCTTAACACTTCAGGACATTGCATAAAGCTACTGGACATTAATGGATCAAATAAATTCATCCAACATAGCAAAAGAGGCAATGCGAAATAAAAGGCAGAATCTGTCAAAACAGAACAGTCCGTAAAGATGGATTTTATTGAGGCACCAGACTTGCTCAAATGAAAATGCCCAAATTGAATGAAAGTTGCGTACATATCTGAGGATCACTCACGTAAATTTGCATAATTTTCTGAGTTACCTACAGAGAATTAGACCCAGATTCGTGACAGCAAAGAAATCTGTTTCTGCGCAGTAATCCAAATCTAGTATTCACTTTACTATCAAAGACTTTACTTGGCACAACAAAACATAAAACTAAGATAAGGAGAGGTTGCTACAGTAGTAAACAACTTCCAAGACTCAAATATAAAAAAAAATACTGTAGTAAACACATGGGTTGTCTCCCATAAGCGCTTTTCTTTAACGCCTTTCAGCTAGGCGCAGAAAGTGTATATCAAGTAACATCAAGAGATGAAGCATTGATATCATAAGCTCCCCCATCTGTAGTGGGTACTAAGGGCTTTGTCAATTTTAGGCCTATAATAATATTTCTTTGGTTTAGGCACTTTAGAGACATACATAAACTTTTGCTCCTTACCCACATAAGCTTTTTCTCTAAACTTTATAAATGAAAAGGTTGAACCCAAGGTTCCCATAGCTTTTTCAAGCTCACCAATCCTATTGATTTGATCATCATGGACAACACAAGTTCCTAGGATACTAATTCTTTCATCAATTCCTCCTAAGGATTTATCAAGTTCATCAGTTTTATCAAGTAACATCTCCAATTTAGTTTCAACACTCGGAAAATTTTTCTCTATGGTTTCCAATTTTTTCATAACATCCTCAAGAGAGGTTTCAATTTTAGTTTCATTAACAGGTGGTGTTCCAAATAAACTCTCAATAATGCAACTAGCTTCTAAAGCGGGAGCGCCTAGGAAGTTACCTCCCGCAAGACAATCAAGAACATATCTATTCCAGCTAGAGATACCAACATAAAAATTCCTGAGTAGGATAGTGGTGGAGTGTTTCTTAGTGCACCTATTAGGGGCATCACTAATTCTATACCAAGCATCTTTTAAACATTCTCCCCTTGTTGCTTAAATGAACGAACTTCAACTTCAGGATTACTCATTTTAGCAGTAGTAAATAAAGCAAACTAGATAAAGTAAATGCAAGTAACTAATTTTTTTTTGTGTTTTTGATATAGAGTGCAAGGCAGTAAATAAAGTAAAGCTAGCAACTAATTTTTTTGTGTTTTGTTATAATGCAGCAAACAAAGTAGTAAATGAAATAAAGCAAGACTAAAACAAAGTAAAGAGATTGGGAAGTGGAGACTCCCCTTGCAGCGTGTCTTGATCTCCCCGGCAACGGCGCCAGAAAAAGAGCTTGATGGCGTGTAACTCACACGTTCGTTGGGAACCCCAAGAGGAAGGTATGATGCGCACAGCAGCAAGTTTTCCCTCGAGAAAGAAACCAAGGTTTATCGAACCAGGAGGAGCCAAGAAGCACGTTGAAGGTTGATGGCGGCGGGATGTAGTGCGGCGCAACACCGGAGATTCCGGCGCCAACGTGGAACCTGCACAACACAACCAAAGTACTTTGCCCCAACGAAACAGTGAGGTTGTCAATCTCACCGGCTTGCTGTAACAAAGGATTAACCATATTGTGTGGAAGATGATTGTTTGCAGAAAACAGTAAAGAACAAGTATTGCAGTAGATTGTATTTCAGATGTAAAGAATTGGACCGGGGTCCACAGTTCACTAGAGGTGTCTCTCCCATAAGATAAAAGCATGTTGGGTGAACAAATTACAGTCGGGCAATTGACAAATAGAGAGGGCATAACAATGCACATACATGACATGATAAATATAGTGAGATTTAATTGGGCATTACGACAAAGTACATAGACCGCTATCCAGCATGCATCTATGCCTAAAAAGTCCACCTTCGAGGTTATCATCCGAACCCCTTCCAGTATTAAGTTGCAAAACAACAGACAATTGCATTAAGTATGGTGCGTAATGTAATCAATAACTACATCGTTAGACATAGCATCAATGTTTTATCCCTAGTGGCAACAGCACATCCACAACCTTAGAACCTTCTGGCACTGTCCCAGATTCAATGGAGGCATGAACCCACTATCGAGCATAAATACTCCCTCTTGGAGTTAAGAGCAAAAACTTGGCCGAGCCTCTACTAATAACGGAGAGCATGCAAGATCATAAACAACACATAGGTAATAACTTGATAATTATCATAACATAGTATTCTCTATCCATCGGATCCCGACAAACACAACATATAGTATTACAGATAGATGATCTTGATCATGTTAGGCAGCTCACAAGATCCAACAATGAAGCACAATGAGGAGAATACAACCATCTAGCTACTGCTATGGACCCATAGTCCAGGGGTGAACTACTCACTCATCACTCCGGAGGCGACCATGGCGGTGAAGAGTCCTCCGGGAGATGAATCCCCTCTCCGGCAGGGTGCCGGAGGAGATCTCCAGAATCCCCCGAGATGGGATTGGCGGCGGCGGCGTCTCAGTAAGGTTTTCCGTATCGTGGCTCTCGGTACTGGGAGGGGGCTGCTCACTCTTGGCCGCACCACCTAGGGCTGCCCATGGCCGGCGCCCTAGCCACCCCCTCTCCCAAACCCTAGCCTCTCCTCCTCCACCACTTCTCCCGCATACGCTTAGGCGAAGCCCTGCCGGAGTTCTCCACCACCACCGCCACCACGCCGTCGTGCTGCCGGGATTCCGAGGAGGATCTACTACTTCCGCTGCCCGCTGGAACGGGGAGAAGGACGTCTTCATCAACACCGAACGTGTGACCGAGTACGGAGGTGCTGCCCGATTGTGGCACCGTCAAGATCTTCTACGCGCTTTTGAAAGCGGCAAGTGATCGTCTACCGCGAGCAACGAGAGCCTCCTCTTGTAGGCTTTGGAAATCTTCAAGGGTTAGTCTCGTTCATCCCCTCGTTGCTCCCATCTTCTAGATTGCATCTTGGCTTGGATTGCGTTCTCGCGGTAGGAAATTTTTTGTTTTCTTTGCTACGAATCCCTACATTTATTTATGATTTTAATTCAAAACATCTATCGGGACCGTCGTTTTGGGGGCGCCGGTGTGGGAACAGCTCCCCCAAATAGAGGATGCAGTGCCGGCGCCCCTGCCGGCGCCTATTTGGGGGCTACCGGTGGAGATGCTCTTAGAATCTTCTTATTCTAGGCACATATGGGCTAGCGGCACGCGGCAGGAAGATGTAGGTATGTCTCGCGACCGCGACCGCGGCCGCCGCCGAGTACGTGCCCTGCCGTCGCGTTTATCTACCTGCTCCGGCCACCTCCGTTCCCGTCGCGGCCAGATCCGGAATCTCCTCCGACCGCTCTACCTCTTAGTCCTGCAGTCCGTCTCCTCCGCTGGCGTGGTCGAGGCAGCCGAGCTCCATCTCCCCGGCAAGTCATGCTGCAACCGCCGGCTCCTCCGCGTCCCGCCTTGAGCCGCGTCATCGCTCGTCACTCTGCCTCGACCACATCTTCGCCATGAGCCCGCCCCTGGCTCATCACGTCTGCCTCCAGCAGGGAGATTCCGCAAGGAAAATGGCGGTGTGGTCTTGCGCACGGCTGGCTCCAGGCTTGCGGCCGCTCCAGGTCCGACCCTCAGCGCCGCCGCTGCGTGTGTAGGTGTCGCCTCTGGCCTGCCGTCGGTGTCCTGGGCCTCGACTCCGGCAGGGCTGGTCGACCCCCCTCCCGGCTGCGGGGGTAAACCGGCATGCGCACCTTCGTTGCCGGCTACTCCGCAACAGCATTCGATGCCTTTCTCGTGCAGATGCAGTCGACATTGTCCCAGCACTCCCCGACGCTGTGGACAGGGATAAAAGAGTTGGCCACCTCTGTATTCTCCCTGGCTGCCGAGGTGCCCCTTCCTGTTGATGTTGCACAACTGGGCCTGAGTGTGCTTTGGAGCCTCGCACCTCCGTCGTTGCTTTCGGGTGCTTCTCTGAGCTCTGACAAGGATGATGACAAGATCTTGGCTCTGCGGATGCCTTTGGCCTCCGTTGATGGGGCTGTTTCCGGCTCAGTTCAGGGTTTTGTTGATGGGAAGGCGCATGTGGAGTCCTGTGGCGACCTCTCTGCTGCAGCTACTGTGACGGTGGACGCTCCTCCAACCATCCATTGCCCTCTCGAGGGGCTGCTCTATGACCCTGCCGTGTTGGCCGAGGGGCTTGGGTCATTGTCGTTGCCGCCTGTTGCCTCGAGTGGCCTTGCCAAGGTGTCCCTCCCTGGCGATGATGTGGTGTTGGCCCCGAGCTTGCTTTGGGTTGCTTCTTTGTGCTCCGACGATGACGGCGATGATGAAGGGTTGGCTCCGCAACCACCGTTGGCATCCACCAACAGCAAAATTCCTGGTTTGGTTCGCAGGACCTCTGATGTGCGCCATGATGAGGAGGCGCCGACAGTGCCCTACGATGGCCTCTTTGTTGCTACTCACGTTCTTGGAGACGGTGAAGACTTGGTATATGTGGGTCGGGGAGGCCGACCCGGCCGCGAGCCTTCGTCTTTTCTTTGGAAGGAAAGCCTTGAGCGTAGTCTCGCCTTCAAGCGTTGGGCTCGGGGGAGATCCTTTCGGTGCCTCGAGCGTGGCCACCAGGTCAGCACATGTCGCGAGCCCTTCAGATGCATCCGTTGTCATCGTCCTGGTCAGCGGGAGCGTTTCTGTCGTGCACGCTTTCCCGCCGCTCGTTCTCACTCTCTGGACACTCGTGTTCGTTCTCCGGACACTCGTACTCCTTGCCAGCAAAGCCGCTCTCCGCCAGCCCAGCCTTGTCGTCCCTCGGTGTCCCGGAGTTGGGTTGAGGTCATGTGCCACTCATCATCACCTGCAACATCGCCGCCAAGGTCTTCTCCAAGGTGTTGCGAGGAGTCAAATGTCAAAGCCAACTTGACCGACTTGGACTCCCACTTTCAGTGCCAATTTTCCTTGTTGCGCATGGAGCTCACTCAGTTGGTTGCTTTGCGCGTCGAGGAGGCGTCTCGCCCCCTTCATGAGAAGGTGGCAAGTCTCAAGTTGTTGTTGGCATGCGTTGGTCATTCTTTGGAGCCGATGGAGGCATGTTCTTCTGGCGGACAGGAGCTCGCCGCCGTGCAATCTTCGCTTCCACTTGGCTCCTCTGAACAGAAGTCATTTTTGGTTGAGGAAGAACATACGTATAGTTGTTTCTCTCCTCGTGGCAGCCACTGCCAGTCGCCGCAGCCTGTTGTGTCGGTTGACTCCGAGAGAGAGGACACAGACGAGTTCTTGGCCCCGGTGTTGCAGATTACGCCAGAGCTACATGAGTTGCGTGGGGATTCTCCTGTGGTGCTTCCGTTGGTGTTGTGCCCTTCTGAGACTTTGGAGGTGGCTACGACACCCTCAACACCGCAGCCGGAGCCTTGCCTGTTGTAACACCCCGGCCACCCCCCCGACCGGGCATGTCACCCCTGGCAGCTCACTAGGACCTCTAGACTACCGCCACAGACCAACACATGTCTTTCCTGCGCACTTTGTCCCCACTCGTGCGCACCCGGGAACTACTTCCCGGTCGGTCACCCATCCTCAAATAGCTCCAAGCGAAGCACACTTAACCTCGTAGTTCTTTGGGGGTGAGCTTCCGAACAGAAGTTGCAACTTATTGGTATGAGTATCCTATCAATCCTATTAAGCCCTGGGCCAGGATGTCACACTCACCCCCCCCCCCCTTAGAAGATCGACGTCCTTGTCGATCAGCCCCAGGCCAGGAACGTCCCCTCTTGGCACACGTCTATGCATCCAGTGTCGACACATGTGCCATGTCGTGCGCCACGACGGGCCACACCAGCCGTGCACCACATGCCCGAACCCCTGACCCGCACACGCCCGTGTAACCGCGAAGGTCGGCTCTGATACCAAATGTAACACCCCGGCCACCCCGCCCCCGACCGGGCATGTCACCCCTGTCAGCTCACTAGGACCTCTAGACTATCCCCACAGACCAACACATGTCTTTCATGCGCACTTTATCCTCACTCGTGCGCACCCGGGAACTACTTCCCGTCGGTCATCCATCCTCAAATAGCTTCACACTCGTGCACACCCGGGAACTACTTCCCTAACCTCGTAGTTCTTTTGGATGAGCTTCCGGAAAAGAAGTTGCAACTTGTTGGTATGAGTTTCCTATCAATCCTATTGAGCCCTGGGCCAGGATGTCACACCTGTCCCTCACCTCATTGGATTGTGGAGACGTGTTGGTGCCTAGCTTTGATGCTCTTTTTGCCAAAAGATCTTTGCGGCTTGCTCGCTAGTTTGGAGGCGGCTAGCCCTGGATATGGCAAGGAAATTTCCTACGTCTTAGCGAGTAAAGCCTCGGAGGACATGATCAAGAAGGTGGAGAAATCTCTTAAGAAGGTATCTATTAGAAGGAAAAGAAGGAAGAGAGCTGTAACAAGGAAAGTTTAGCAGGTGATTAATTGGTGGACTCTTTTGGGTTGTCATGTCCTTTTAGTGGGTCTTGTTAGCGACGTTGTGCTCTTGGGCTGTCGGTTCTAGTTGGTTTAGAGGTCGCATTATTTTGTTTTTGTTCTCTTGTGGGTGTGCTCTTGGTGATCCTGTTGTTGTAGGTTTTCGTTCGGTTTTCTCCTAAAAACTGAGCACCCTCTTCTTAATTAATACATGAGGCAAAACTTTTGCCTGCGTTTCAAAAAGAAGAATCTTCTTATTCTTCAACTTTTCTTCAAGCTATGAAAACACTTCCAAACGAACTGTTGAGCCAAGCTTGCTACTGAGCTGAGTTCGTAAGACACTTTTGCTGAGCCAAGTTTAATGCTTCGAATTGGTTAACTATTAACAAATGATAATTTTGTTAATATTTACTTCACCGTAGAAAAACCATATGAGCATATCTGTCTCCCATAATGTTTTTTACTTCACATTTGGTATAAGCTTCGTATAATGTTTTGACATCCAATTTTATAACGTTTCCACAATGGTTGTGTACAAATTAGTGATGTTTAGTAGACATGACTCCAAAGTGGGTGAGTGTGGTGACCCTGCATACCACTGCATGTTGTAGTATGCCAGTTGTTGACATAACATGTGCGAAATACGAATCCGCAAATATTACATCCCTCAGAGTAGTACAACAGAAACATAGCTGGTCTTTATCTCAATCACATAATATGAAAAACCATATATATACATCATCTCGGAGCTCCTCCTGGGTCCATAGAGGTTTACTCCTAGGTTCAAGGTGAACCCTACTTAACTTGTAAATATAAGTCTTAACAAGTTTAACATTATTTAACTCGAGCAGTTAAATACTATAGAGTTCGCACTGCTCGGCTACTACTATTACTTTTGGTTACTTAGGCTTGCTCTCCTTCTGGAACCTCCCCGGTTCCATAGACGATCAGATATTCGACCCCCTCTACTCCTCCAGAGAGGTCTGGTTCTTCGTACCAGATCCCATCTGCTCCGTCTTATCCTTGGTTAGCCTCCTCAAGGTGATCCAGGCAATCTAAGCAGGGGATTATAAGAGGTATGAGTACGACCGTACTCAACAAGTTCATTATAGGAAAGAGATGTTTAATGCACTAGCTACAGCATTAGACCAGAAAGTCTAATACCAATGCAGGTTTTCATAATCATTTCTTCAAAAGGTTGCTTTTATTCAGAAGAACTATGTCCGTCAGCCTTCACCGGATGTCTAGAACTTCATGGAGTTCCTTTTCGGCAGCGTTCGCAGTTCCAAATCCCGGAACAGGGAGTGACATGTCACGATTCATTACACTCTGCAGAGGTGTGTTGCTTTACCCATAAGAGATCTTAACCTTGGTGCCAACCGGGCAGCTTTCCCGCCCACACTTCCATGGTGTGAGGCCCGGTATAAGGTCCTAGTCATTATTGTATTCCTTCGCGACCTCGCACACCCGCCCTTTGTTGCAATTCCGACCTTGGGTCCTTGCCGGTCAGTGATGGCGTGTATTTCACACGTTCGTTGGGCAACCCCAAGAGGAAGGTATGATGCGCACAGCAGCAAGTTTTCCCTCAGAAAGAAACCAAGGTTTATCGAACCAGGAGGAGCCAAGAAGCACGTTGAAGGTTGATGGCGGCGGGATGTAGTGCGGCGCAACACCGGAGATTCCGGCGCCAACGTGGAACTCGCACAACACAACCAAACTACTTTGCCCCAACGAAATAGTGAGGTTGTCAATCTCACCGGCTTGCTGTAACAAAGGATTAACCGTATTGTGTGGAAGATGATTGTTTGCAGAGAAAACAAGTAGAAACAAGTATTGCAGTAGATTGTATTTCAAGTAAAGAGAATTGGACCGGGGTCCACAGTTCACTAGAGGTGTCTCTCCCATAAGACGAACAAGCATGTTGGGTGAACAAATTACAGCTTGGGCAATTGACAAATAAAGAGAGCATGACAATGCACATACATATCATGATGAGTATAGTGAGATTTAATTGGGCATTACGACAAAGTACATAGACCGCCATCCAACCGCATCTATGCCTAAAAAGTCCACCTTCGAGTTATCATCCGAACCCCTCCAAGTATTAAGTTGCAAGCAACGTACAATTGCATTAAGTATGGTGCGTAATGTAATCAACAACTACATCCTTAGACATAGCATCAATGTTTTATCCCTAGTGGCAACAAGACAACACAACCTTAGAACTTTCTCGTCATCGTCCTGTGTCAATGCAGGCATGAACCCACTATCGAGCATAAGTACTCCCTCTTGGAGTTAAAAGCATCTACTTGGCCGGAGCATCTACTAATAACGGAGAGCATGCAAGATCATAAACAACACATAAGCATAACTTTGATAATCAACATAACAAGTATTCTCTATTCATCGGATCCCAACAAACGCAACATATAGAATTACATATAGATGATCTTGATCATGATAGGCAGCTCACAAGATCCGACAATGATAGCACAATGGGGAGAAGACAACCATCTAGCTACTGCTATGGACCCATAGTCCAGGGGTAGACTACTCACACATCACACCGGAGGCGACCATGGCGGCGTAGAGTCCTCCGGGAGATGAATCCCCTCTCCGGCAGGGTGCCGGAGGCGATCTCCGGGATCCCCCGAGATGGGATCGGCGGCGACGGCGTCTCGCAATGTTTTCCGTATCGTGGCTCTCGGTACCGGGGGTTTCGTCACGGAGGCTATTTGTAGGCGGAAGGGCAAGTCAAGAGGCGGCACGGGGGCCCACACCACAGGCCGGCGCGGCCAGGGGGGCCGCGCCGCCCTAGGGTTTGGCGCCCCGTGGCCCCTCTTCGTCTCTCCTTCGGACTTCCGGAAGCTTCGTGAGAAAATAGGCCTCTGGGCTTTTATTTCGTCCAATTCCGAGAATATTTCTTTACTAGGATTTCTGAAACCAAAAACAGCAGAAAACAACAGAATCGGCACTTCGGCATCTTGTTAATAGGTTAGTTCCGTAAAATGCACGAATATGATATAAAGTGTGCATAAAACATGTAGATAACATCAATAATGTGGCATGGAACACAAGAAATTATCGATACGTTGGAGACGTATCAGCATCCCCAAGCTTAGTTCTGCTCGTCCCGAGCAGGTAAAACGATAACAAAGATAATTTCCGGAGTGACATGCCATCATAAACTTGATCATACTATTTGTAAAGCATATGTAGAGAATGCAGCGATCAAAACAATGTGTATGACATGAGTAAACAAGTGAATCATAAAGCAAAGACTTTTCATGAATAGCATTTCAAGACAAGCATCAATAAGTCTTGCATAAGAGTTAACTCATAAAGCAATAATTCGAAGTAAAGGTATTGAAGCAACACAAAAGAAGATTAAGTTTCAGCAGTTGCTTTCAACTTGTAACATGTATATCTCATGGATATTGTCAACATAGAGTAATATAATAAGTGCAATAAGCAAGTATGTAAGAATCAATGCACAGCTCACACAAGTGTTTGCTTCTTGAGGTGGAGAGAAATAGGTGAACTCGACTCAACATAAAAGTAAAGAGAATGGTCCTCATAGAGGAAAAGCATCGATTGCTATATTTGTGCTAGAGCTTTGATTTTGAAAACATGAAACAATTTTGTCAACGGTAGTAATAAAGCATATGCATCATGTAAATTATATCTTATAAGTTGCAAGCCTCATGCATAGTGTACTAATAGTGCTCGCACCTTGTCCTAATTAGCTTGGACTACCTGGATTATCACCGCAATACATATGCTTTAACCAAGTATCACAAAGGGGTACCTCTATGCCGCCTCGTACAAAGGTCTAAGGAGAAAGCTCGCATTTGGATTTCTCGCTTTTGATTATTCTCAACTTAGACATCCATACCGGGACAACATAGACAACGTGATAATGGACTCCTCTTTTAATGCTTTAAGCATTCAACAACAATTAATTCTTTTCTCATTAGAGATTTGAGGATGTTTGTCCAAAACTGAAACTTCCACCATGGAACATGGCTTTAGTTAGCGGCCCAATGTTCTTCTCTCACAATATGCATGCTCAAACCATTCAACTCAGTGTAGATCGCCCTTACTTCGGACAAGACGAACATGCATAGCAACTCACATGAAATTCAACAATGAGTTGATGGCGTTCCCAGTAAACATGGTTATCGCGCAACAAGCAACTTAATAAGAGATAAAGTGCATAATTACATATTCAATACCACAATAGTTTTTAAGCTATTTGTCCCATGAGCTATATATTGCAAAGGTGAATGATGGAATTTTAAAGGTAGCACTCAAGCAATTTACTTTGGAATGGCTGGAAAATACCATGTAGTAGGTAGGTATGGTGGACACAAATGGCATAGTGGTTGGCTCAAGTATTTTGGATGCATGAGAAGTATTCCCTCTCGATACAAGGTTTAGGCTAGCAAGGCTTATTTGAAACAAACACAAGGATGAACGGTACAGCAAAACTCACATAAAAGACATATTGAAAGCATTATAATACTCTATACCGTCTTCCTTGTTGTTCAAACTCAAAACTAGAAATTATCTAGACCTTAGAGAAACCAAATATGCAAACCAAATTTTAGCATGCTCTATGTATTTCTTCATTAATGGGTGCAAAGCATATGATGCAAGAGCTTAAACATGAGCACAACAATTGCCAAGTATCACATTACCCAAAACATTTATAGCAATTACTACATGTATCATTTTCCAATTCCAACCATATAACAATTTAACGAAGGAGAAACTTCGCCATGAATACTATGAGTAGAAACCAAGGACATATTTGTCCATATGCTACAGCGGAGTGTGTATCTTTCCCATAAAGTGAATGCTAGGATCCATTTTATTCAAACAAAACAAAAACAAAAACAAACCGACGCTCCAAGAAAAAGCACATAAGATGTGGCCGAATAAAAATGTAGTTTCAGGGGAGGAACCTCGATAATTTGTTGATGAAGAAGGGGATGCCTTGGGCATCCCCAAGCTTAGACGCTTGAGTCTTCTTGATATATGCAGGGGTGAACCACCGGGTGCATCCCCAAGCTTAGAGCTTTCACTCTCCTTGATCATGTTGCATCATACTCCTCTCTTGATCCTTGAAAACTTCCTCCACACCAAACTCGAAACAACTCATTAGAGGGTTAGTGCACAATATAAATTGACATATTCAGAGGTGAAACACTCATTCTTAACACTTCTGGGCATTGCATAATGCTACTGGACATTAGTGGATCAAAGAAATTCATCCAACATAGCGAAAGAGGCAATGCGAAATAAAAGGCAGAATCTGTCAAAACAGAACAGTTCGTATTGACGAATTTTAAAATGGCACCAGACTTGCTCAAATGAAAATGCTCAAATTGAATGAAAGTTGCGTACATATCTGAGGATCATGCACGTAAATTGGCATAATTTTCTGAGCTTCCTGCAGGGCAGTGGGCTCAGATTCGTGACAGCAAAGAAATCTGGAACTGCGCAGTAATCCAAATCTAGTACTTACTTTTCTATCAACGGCTTAACTTGGCACAACAAAACTCAAAACTAAGATAAGGAGAGGTTGCTACAGTAGTAAACAACTTCCAAGACACAAAATAAAAACAAAGTACTGTAGGTAAAAACATGGGTTGTCTCCCATAAGCGCTTTTTTAACGCCTTTCAGCTAGGCGCGAAAGTGTGTATCAAGTATTATCGAGAGATGAAGCATCAACATCATAATTTGTTCTAATGATAGAATCATAAGGTACCTTCATTCTCTTTCTAGGGAAGTGTTCCATACCTTTCTTGAGAGGAAATTGATATTTTATATTTCCTTCCCTCATATCAATAATAGCACCAACAGCTCAAGAAAAGGTCTTCCCAATATAATTGGACAAGATGCATTGCATTCAATATCCAAGACAACAAAATCAACGGGAACAAGGTTATTGTTAACGGTAATGCGAACATTATCAACTTTACCCAAAGGTTTCTTTGTAGAATGATCAGCAAGATTAACATCCAAATAACAATTTTTCAGCGGTGGCAAGTCAAGCATATTATAAATTTTCTTCGGCATAACAGAAATACTTGCACCAAGATCACATAAGGCATTACAATCAAAAATTTTTAACCTTCATCTTAATGATGGGCTCCCAGCCATCTTCTAGCTTTTTAGGAATAGAGGCTTCGCGCTCTAGTTTCTCTTCTCTAGCTTTTATGAGAGCATTTGTAATATGATGCGTGAAAGCCAAATTTATAGCACTAGCATTAGGACTTTTAGCAAGTTTTTGCAAGAACTTTATAACTTCAGAGATGTGGCAATCATCAAAATTCAAACCATTATAATCTAAAGCAATGGGATCATCATCCCCAATGTTGGAAAAAATTTCAGCAGCTTTATCGCAGTGCAGTTTCAGCAGCTTTAGCAGCTTCAGTAGCTTTTCGCGCTTTGCATTAGAAGTGGAAACATTGCTAACACCAATTCTTTTATTAGTATGAGTAGGAGGTGCAGCAACATGTGTAGCATTAGCATTACTAGTGGTGGTAATAGTCCAAACTTTAGCTATATTCTTCTCTTTAGCTAGTTTTTCATTTTCTTCTCTATCCCACCTAGCACGCAGCTTCAGCCATTAATCTTATATTCTCATTAATTCTAACTTGGATGGCATTTGCTGTAGTAACAATTTTATTTTCAATATCCCTATTAGGCATAACTTTCGATTTCAAAAGATCAACATCGAGGCAAGACTATCAACTCTAGAAACAAGAATATCAATTTTATTGAGCTTTTCCTCAACAGATTTGTTAAAGGCAGTTTGTGTACTAATAAATTCTTTAAGCATGGCTTCAAGTCCAGGGGGTGAATTCCTATTATTGTTGTAAGAATTCCCATAAGAATTAGCATAACCGTTACCATTATTATAAGGATATGGCCTATAGTTATTACTAGAATTGTTCCGATAAGCATTGTTGTTGAAATTATTATTTTTAATGAAGTTTACATCAACATGTTCTTCTTGTGCAACCAATGAAGCTAACGGAACATTATTAGGATCAATATTAGTCCTATCATTCACAAGCATAGACATAATAGCATCAACCTTATCATTCAAGGAAGAGGATTCTTCAACTGAATTTACCTTCTTACCTTGTGGGGCTCTTTCCGTGTGCCATTCAGTAGTAGTTGATCATCATATTATCAAGAAGCTTTGTTGCTTCACCAAGAGTGATGGACATAAAGGTACCTCCAAGCAGCTGAATCCAATAAATTCCGTGAAGAAAAATTTAGTCCCGCATAGAAGGTTTGGATGATCATCCAAGTAGTCAGTCCATGGGTTGGGCAATTTTTAACCATAGATTTCATTCTTTCCCAAGCTTGAGCAACATGTTCAGTATCTAATTGTTTAAAATTCATTATGCTACTCCTCAAAGATATAATTTTAGCAGGGGGATAATATCTACCAATAAAAGCATCCTTGCATTTAGTCCATGAATCAATACTATTCTTAGGCGGAGATAGCAACTAATCTTTAGCTCTTCCTCTTAATGAGAAAGGAAACAATTTTAGTTTAATAATATCACCATCTACATCTTTATATTTTTGCATTTCGCATAGTTCAACAAAATTATTAAGATGGGCAGCAAGCATCATCGAACTAATTCCGTAAAATTGATCTTTCATGACAAGATTCAAGAAAGCAGTGTTTAATTTCAAAGAATTCTCGCCGTAGTAGCAGGTGGAGCAATAGGTGTGCATAAGAAATCATTATTATTTGTGGTTGTGAAGTCACACAACTTAGTATTTTCAGCGTTGGCCATTTTAGCAATAGTAAATAAAGCAAACTAGATAAAGTAAATGCAAGTAAACTAATTTTTTTTTTGTGTTTTCGATATAGCAAACAAGATAGCAAATAAAGTAAAACTAGCAACTAATTTTTTTGTATTTTGATTTAGTGCAGCAAACAAAGTAGTAAATAAAATAAAGCAAGACAAAAACAAAGTAAAGAGATTGAGAAGTGGAGACTCCCTTGCAGCGTGTCTTGATCTCCCCGGCAACGGCGCCGTAAAAGAGCTTGATGGCGTGTATTTCACACGTTCGTTGGGCAACCCCAAGAGGAAGGTATGATGCGCACAGCAGCAAGTTTTCCCTCGGAAAGAAACCAAGGTTTATCGAACCAGGAGGAGCCAAGAAGCACGTTGAAGGTTGATGGCGGCGGGATGTAGTGCGGCGCAACACCGCAGATTCCGGCGCCAACGTGGAACCCGCACAACACAACCAAACTACTTTGCCCCAACGAAACAAGTGAGGTTGTCAATCTCACCGGCTTGCCGTAACAAAGGATTAACCGTATTGTGTGGAAGATGATTGTTTGCAGAGAAAACAGTAGAAACAAGTATTGCAAGAGATTGTATTTCAAGAAAGAGAATTGGACCGGGGTCCACAGCTCACTAGAGGTGTCTCTCCCATAAGACGAACAAGCATGTTGGGTGAACAAATTACAGCTTGGGCAATTGACAAATAAAGAGAGCATGACAATGCACATACATATCATGATGAGTATAGTGAGATTTAATTGGGCATTACGACAAAGTACATAGACCGCCATCCAACCGCATCTATGCCTAAAAAGTCCACCTTCAGAGTTATCATCCGAACCCCTCCAAGTATTAAGTTGCAAGCAACAGACAATTGCATTAAGTATGGTGCGTAATGTAATCAACAACTACATCCTTAGACATAGCATCAATGTTTTATCCCTAGTGGCAACAAGACAACACAACCTTAGAACTTTCTCGTCATCGTCCTGTGTGTCAATGCAGCATGAACCCACTATCGAGCATAAGTACTCCCTCTTGGAGTTAAAAGCATCTACTTGGCCAGAGCATCTACTAATAACGGAGAGCATGCAAGATCATAAACAACACATAAGCATAACTTTGATAATCAACATAACAAGTATTTCAGTTCAAAAAAAAAAAAAACATAACAAGTATTCTCTATTCATCGGATCCCAACAAACGCAACATATAGAATTACATATAGATGATCTTGATCATGATAGGCAGCTCACAAGATCCGACAATGATAGCACAATGGGGAGAAGACAACCATCTAGCTACCGCTATGGACCCATAGTCCAGGGGTAGACTACTCACACATCACACCGGAGGCGACCATGGCGGCGTAGAGTCCTCCGGGAGATGAATCCCCTCTCCGGCAGGTGCCGGAGGCGATCTCCGAGGATCCCCCGAGATGGGATCGGCGGCGACGGCGTCTCGCAATGTTTTCCGTATCGTGGCTCTCGGTACCGGGGGTTTCGTCACGGAGGCTATTTGTAGGCGGAAGGGCAAGTCAAGAGGCGGCACGGGGGCCCACACCACAGGCCGGCGCGGCCAAGGGGGGCCGCGCCGCCCTAGGGTTTGGCGCCCCGTGGCCCCTCTTCGTCTCTCCTTCGGACTTCCGGAAGCTTCGTGAGAAAATAGGCCTCCGGGCTTTTATTTCGTCCAATTCCGAGAATATTTCTTTACTAGGATTTCGAAACCAAAAACAGCAGTAAAACAAAGAATCGGCACTTCGGCATCTTGTTAATAGGTTAGTTCCGTAAAATGCACGAATATGATATAAAGTGTGCATAAAACATGTAGATAACATCAATAATGTGGCATGGAACACAAGAAATTATCGATACGTTGGAGACGTATCAGTCAGCGTACCCCTTGGATACCTTCCGACCTCGACAACTATCAGGTTCTCGACCTGATACCTTCGCCGGTCGTTGCAACCCCTCATAGACCAAATTACCGTGGGGAATTAGAATGGGATCCTCACCCTCAAGTTGCTCTCGCAAGACACAACTGCTACGGTAAGTGCACCCGTTTATGTACGAGAGGAATAAGTACAATTGACTACTCCGTCCCACTCCAGATCTTGTGGTTAACACGAGTCTTACGTCACAAGAATCACTGAACGACATTGTTTGTTAATCCTAGATGGATACAAACCCTTGAAATGGAACCTCCACCATACTCATACCATGGTTCCATTGCCCACCACATAGTCATATTCATAGTTATGAAATTAGCCTCCTTACTTTTCATGCAAGAGTGATAAGTATAGTACTTTGCAAACAATTTGGTAAAAATACTCAAAGTAACATGAGCGAGCGATGAACTTGCCTAGCGACTGCAATGTAGTGCAGTTGGATTGTTTGGACTGACCCTGGTCCTCTGTTTCTGAAAGATAGCATCATTGTCCGATAAGGGCAATGGTTAAAGATTCAAATATGCATGCTTTCGATTTTTAGGGTTTGGTTCCTCCCTTCCCGATGCTTATTGATTTAATGTCGGAGGTGTCGAATAAGAACAATTTGAGGATACTCCTTAAGAGTGAAATTATTCTCTTGGAATGTTTCCAAGTTTTGTTTAGGTCAAAAATAATTTATGGACTTATTTAATCATTAAAAATATGTGTTTATTTTTAATGATCTTTTATTAGTTCATTATTATTTGTATTTAATAATGGTTCATATTTATTTGTCTCAAAAATTCTATCTCATTTTTATTATGATAGAGAATAAAATTTTAAGTGGGTTGCATATTTTCTCTATTTTTTTAGAGCTATATTCACCTTGGTATTAATTCAAAGTTTCCGTTTTTTAAATAATTTGGGAAATACCCAAATTGCCCTTGGGCCCACCTATCAGGGTGAACCCGAA
Source organism: Lolium rigidum (assembly GCF_022539505.1). Taxonomy (NCBI): domain Eukaryota; kingdom Viridiplantae; phylum Streptophyta; class Magnoliopsida; order Poales; family Poaceae; genus Lolium; species Lolium rigidum. The sequence continues at coordinate 212,101,135 of NC_061512.1, read as the reverse complement.
TGGGTTCGTCTCAACCCATTCTGCCTGGCTCGGTCCGCTCGGTAGCTCTCACTTGGTCTCCTCCCCCGCGTCTAACCCTAACCCGCTGGCTCCCGCGACGCCGTGGTCGCCTCCGCCGTCGCCGTTTTATCCCGGCCGACTCCTGCCGCCTCCGCCGTCGCCATGGGGAGCGTTCGACGTGTCTTGCGACGGCGCGTCGAACTGTCCGTCTCGATCTCACGGATTTGCCTCCGTCTTCTCGTCCTCGACCCTCCTGTGTCATCTAGGGTTTCGGCTCCCACCGCCGTTGCACACCGCACAGTGCCGTGGACTCGTCCTGGTGCTGATCAGGGCGTGATGTGCTGTGCTGGGTAAGGATGGCAATTTTACCCACGGGTACGGGTACCCGCGGGTACCGTACCCGCATCGGCAGGGTACGGGTACACTTTCATGCCCATCGGTAGTACCCATACCCTACCTGTTAAGTCATGGGTAGGGCACGGGTATAGCTTTGTACCCGCGGGTATACCCATACCCTACCCGTTTATTATCAATTTCTTACGTGACACGTCTACTTTTGTTTACTTATGAGTTACTATATGAGAATGAGATTTTCATACTTTTTAATTGCTATGTACTAAACTACTTGTTATCGAGTTGAGATATTTTTTAAATCGAATTTGTTGTTGATAAATCTAAAATTGCGAGTGACTTGTGTACAATTTAACCTACCCACCGGGTACCCAATGGGTACGGGTACCCGCCGGGTATGGGTATGGGTAAACTTTTGTACCCATGGGCACGGGTATGGATAGAAGTTTGTACCCATCGACTATACGGGAATGGGTACGGCATTGCTCTACCCTGCCCATACCCTGCCCATTGACATCCTTGGTGCTGGAATGCAGTGGTGGCCGTCGTGGCATGGCTCGGCCTGGCCTGGCGCCTCCGTGTGCCTGGCGTGTGCCACCGTGGCCGCCATGGCCGTGTCGGCTGACTGCTTTCCCCAGGTGTATTATCCTCCCTTCTCTTCATCTTGCTCTACTTCTTCTTCCTCCTCTGGATGCCTTGGCATCCTTGGCCATGGTGTACTGGGCTTGCCAGTACACCAGTACTGATGCTGTTGTTGCTGTGTTGTGCCTATGAGCTAGTGCTCGGCCTATTGCTGCATGCCATCTGCTGCTGATGTGCTTGTGCTGGTTGCTGCTTCTGTGTCATCTGTTGTTGCTCTACTGGTGGTAATTTTACTTCATATGCTATGCCATGTTGTTCCTTCCTTGCTACTGTCCATGCAGATGCTATTCAATTGCTTGCTTGCTGGTTATGGTGGTGGCTATGACTTGTGTATATGTGTGTGCTACCTATTTGTGCATCTCTGGCCTACTGCTGTTTGCAGTTCTTGCATATGCAAGTGCCAATGGTGTCTGTTTATGTTGTTGTGCAGCTCCTGCTCATGCTTATGAGCATGATGTGATGATCATGGCTTGTATGGCTTGATCCAGTGGTACATCCCTTCCTGGATGTGCTTCTGGATACAATTATAAATTCATATATGCAGTTTCTGTTTATTCAGTTATGGCATGTGTGTCATTCTTCAGTAACTGGCTAATTCCTGATGCTATGCTGGTCTCTAGCAGGCTTGAGCAATTCCTGGTGATCATATGATCATCAGTTGCTTGTTGTTTGCTTGTTATGCTTTTACTTGTGCCTTCCTGATGATTATGCCTATGCCTGTATAGCTCCATACCATGTAATGGTATATGCTAATGCTTGTTAAAGCATACACTGATGCTTGCAGTGATCTTCTGGATCATTTGCAAGTGCTTTAGTTACTGGTTGCTTATATATCTCATTTACCTGTATAGCTTGACATGATTTATTGGATAAATGGGATGAACTAATTGCAGTGATGATTCTTCTGCTTTAATTACTTGAGCTAGAGGGATGCCAATAATTGTTGGGAACCCTAGCTCCTCTTTGAACCCTTTTTGGGTGATGATACAATTATTTGGCCTAATTGTTTTGTGTGGTTGAGTGGGCCTTATTAACAGCATTTGGTTGCTGTTACGGTATCTCCCACCATATTGGTTGTTGTGATAGGACAAGTGCTTGCTGGGTGTTTCCTTTTTTTGGATTGCCAGCAGTCTTTGGTGTTGAAAATTAAATAGACAGTATTCTGTCTATATCACTGATGGTTTAATAGATCATTAGTTGCTAGGTGAGTTGGGCTAGGCTAGTGGTGGATCAAATCCTTGCTGGATTCTTTGGTTTGCTGTAGTGGTGATACACTTGGTTTTAACCTATCTTTCCTAGGGTTATTCTCTACTGGTTTAATACCTATTTTGCCAGCATCAAGTGGTTTACTGCCAAATGATGATGAAAACTGGGTAATCATACCCTCTGGCTGGTGTGTGTGTGATGCACATGCTTATTTATGAGCAAAACCAGTGCTTGCTCATGGATTTATGTATTCCTCACTCCAGCTCCTAGAAATTGTGTTGTTGTAGAGGTTTTTTGCTTCTGTGTTGTGTTGATGCTTGCCCTGCTCCACCTGGCTGGCTGGTACTTGGATTACTTCACCATTTCTTGATCAACAACAAACAGTTCTTGGTGGAATTGTTGCTGGATGGTTTTGGTGGATTGGTGTTCTTCCTGTTCTAACTGTTCTTGTTGTTCTTACCCTAAGAAGCTGATGTCGATGAGCATCTAGGGTTTGGCTTGAAAAGGTTTTATACCCCCTCTCTGGTTACTCCTATGGTCGACAGCAAGGCTGTGTGTGTGGTGACTCCTCCCTGTGCATGTGTGCTATTGTACATGCATCTCACCTTGTGAGTTGCTTCACTGTTCATGGTTGGTACTTGTGTTCTATGGATGAGCTCGACAGAGTTGATATTATCTCTCCCAATTCTCATTTCTTGACTAACCTGCCAAGTGGCTTTGCCACTTGGCCTAATGTGCTTTACTTCTTTGATGTTTGTATTTACAGGGATCAAAGTGTTGATCAAGAATGTCTCAATCCTCTTGTTGATCAAGAAGATCAAGATGAAGATCATAGTGTAGTTTAGCTAGTTACACTAGTCATTGTAATTTTTCCTTTTCTGTTTCATTTTTTCAATTTCTGAAATGTGTGTTGTAATAAATAATTCATTTGAATATTGTAATTGACAATGTATTTATGTGTGATGATCAATAAAGCTCAAATTTCTCTAATGAGCTTTTCATACTTATTTATATTCTCTTTATATTCATAATTTCCAAATTTATAATATTGTTATATGTATTATTCTTTATTTGAATTATAATTTGTCTTAGTGTAGTTTGAGTTTGAATTTCAAACTCAACTTGTTTCAATTCAATCATGCAACTTAAGACAAGATATGAAATGTTCCCCTCTCTTCTCGAAACCCTAAGTTCAGAAAAGATAATGTCCAAGTTTGTCGCACTCTCGAAACCCTAACCCTATCTGGTGTCGAGAGAGAAACTTGTCCCCTCTAAGATGTATTTTGCAATAAAGCGTGAAATTTCCCCAGATTTTATGATGCAATGCACATCCCTTTCTAAAATCTACCCCGCAATCGTCTCGAATCCTGGGATATTACAGTGAGGGGTCCCGTGCTAGTTTCTTTCGAGGAGGCCGGCCCGTGTGGGGCTTCGCCGGATGGGAGGGTGGAACCCAAGGCGGCGGCCCTGGAGCCTCGTCAGCAACGGAGTGATACGACTGGGCCCTGTGGGCCGGCAGGCGCGGTCGTGGCGCGGCCTTGGTGAGGCGTTGTTGCTAGGATTGCTCGAGAGGGGAGGGCTTGCTTGCATGGTGCGGCACGGCCCATGCATCCAACATCGGTGTGGATGTGCTGCAGCAAGGAGGGGCATTGGGCGTGTGGGTTCTGGTGTTGCTGCTCCTGCGGGGGGCACATTAGAGCGGGTAGAGGTGGGCCGTCGCAGGCCTGTGGTGCGGCGACGTGGAGGTGGTGGCAGCTGCTGCGAGGATTTGGCCTCTACAACAATTACACCTAGCCTCTCAACAACGAAGTCACACAGTTCTTCTAAAAAAGGAAAAAAAATAAAAGATCCCGCTATGACGATCAAAACATTGTAGCTGCAACCAAACCACTCCTAAGACAGAGTTGCGCTCTCAAAACAATGGAATCAACAAGGTTATTGTCAAACACAATAATTAAGGCCAGATCTTGGATTTGCACCTAGGCCACTGTTCAAAAAATCGTTCGATTCAACGATTAATCGACTAATTAGTCCCTACTTGATGGTAATCGATTACCGATTAACTAATTTATCACCCGATTAATCGGTTTCCTATTAATCACTAATCGCTAGTCGACCGAGTTGACACCGATAAGTGATTTTCTTAATATTGCCCTAGGACATGTCCACCCTCTCAAAACAATATTTTCAAAAAGGCCATCCAGATACAATCAATTAAAGTTAGATCTTGGATTTTCACCATAGAAAGATAAGACTCTGAATACCAAGAAAAATCCTCTCTGCCACGAAGGATGAGTATGCCATTACTAGACCTCATACCTCAGCCATCATAACATTCTCCATGATTGTCTTCTTCATGAAAATCGAAAACCAGCATGTCCCATGATGATAACATATAGCGAAGCTTCACGTCGCTCCTTCTTGAAGCCGCACGGCCATAAATATGGTTGCGCACGGCCTTACCCCATCCGATTGAGCAGTAGGATCACTTAGCCATGCTTCATAATTGAAAGCTAAGTTCACGGGCTGGAGATAAGCGGACTCAAACCACTGACATCCGCCATAGGGTAAACCACCGCCTCTCAGGCCTCCCCGACGGGTTCTACCATAGAGGCCAACGATAGACAATAACTCCCCCCCCCCCCCCCGAACACAGCTTACAACTTTCATCAAGGCTCTAGGCTGAGTAGCAGGAGCAACTACATGCATCATGCGTCTAAAGGAGATCGTCAGCGGAGCCTTCCAAAACTTGTCATCGGCCAAATCAATAAGGACCGACATCTCGAAGAACATAGCTCGAGAAGAACACAAGGACCATCTTCTTTATTTCCAGATTGACAAACCTCATGCCATCACACGTCGGCTCCCAATAGGAGACCGAAGATCTCAACAGGCACCCCCACCTACACCACGCGAAGGTGAGGGTCCGAGTCGTACCGTTCAAGTAATTGACACGTATACTTCAGATGGGCGGGCTAAAATTATACTCTCTGCGTCCCAAAATGTAAGACGTCTAAAGACAGATTAAAAGTCAAACTTTACTAATTTTGACCAAATACTTAAAAAAGTATATTTACATCTACAATATCGAATGGACATATTAAGAAAATATATCTTATGGTGAATCTATTCATGTTGATTCAGTAAATATTTACATTTTTGTGTATAAACTTGATCAAACTTAAAAAAGTTGACTTTTGACTAATCCTTAGACGCCTTACATTTTGGGTTGGAGGGATTAATAATTACAGAAAAACATTTCGAAACCGGATATGGAAGATTTTCCGTGCTACGAATTGTAATAATATTGGAGGGTGTATTTTAATAAAAAAAACCCCGGAAAATAATAAGGGTGTCCCTATCAAAATTTTAATTGGACCCGTGGCAGAGGAGGCGGCGCCGCTCCCACTCCCGGCGGCGCGCGCCTCTCCCCTCCTGTCCTCAGCATCGCGCACGGCGGCGGGACGGCGACGCACCAGACGGGCCGCGCGCGGCTCCCCTATCTATGCGGCTTCCCTCCCTTCTCGGAGCCCTGCTGCACCGCGCCACTCACCCCGCCATGCCAACCCAGCACCCAGAACCGACCATGGCTGCCTCCGCCTCCGCCCCCGCCCCTGCCCCCGAGATCGAGTCGATGATGGCCAGGGTGGCGCTGGAGTGCGGTGGCGAAATCTCCTCCTCCCAGGAGGAGATCCTCGCCGCCTCCTCCTTTCTCGGCGGCGACACCGACCTCCCCGCCTCCCAGTCCCAGGACGAGGAGGAGGAGGAGGTCTTCGCCACCCAACAACAGGAAGACCCCATCACCATGTGCACACTCCCCTTCACCCCGACTCCGTCCAAGTCGCCCGCGGCTCGCTCCGCCTCGCCGGCGCTCGCACCTCCCTCCTCCCAGCCCCAAACGCCCACGCCTCTCTCCCCAAACGGCGGACACGACGCGCCGCCCGCGAATCCGCGCCGGAAGCCCAGGGTGTGCGTCAGGAAGGTCAGGGGCGCCAGGATCAGGACCCCAACCCCGAGCCCCAAACAACAACAGCAGCCACAACCAGACCAACTGATCCATGTCAATCCTCTCGTCAGGGCGGTGCTCATGATCCCTACCAGAACCACCACCGCTACCACGAGCAGCGGCAAGCAGGATCCCGTGGAGGACTTCATCGCGCTCGCCCGCCAGAAAGGCATCTTCTGAAGCTGCTCGGTACAGCCCTGCATTTCTCTGCTCCTGAATTCCACATTTGCTGATGCATCCACTTGTCTAAACTCATGGCATTTCAGTGCAGGACTAGGCTCTTCAACTGGATCAGCCATGTCGCCGGGCTGCCTAACACTTGTTGTCTGCCGTTTTGGTCATGTTGTCGAATGGAAGAGCCTGGTAGCGCGCGCCTTTTCCATCATGATTTGCTAGATAGAGATAACCATCTGAATGTTGCCCGTGGTACCTACCGCTTAGCGGATTTCAGTCATACTGTCAATGTCTCTCATGCTTTGATATTTTTGTGTTTAGTGCCATGGCCAATTTAGTAATGCTTACCAAGTTGAAGTTAGATAGGCTACATCAATTTTCCTGCAAAAAAAGATAGATTGTACCAATTCAACAATTTCTGTCTCCTTTCATGCCCATATTCTTCCATTCCAGTGCTCGTGTCATGCTGCTCTCTTCTTGTATTTCTGCACTATGCACGCCTAAACATGAGCCTGTTTCAGCTTTTAATCTATGGCAACCGCTACTTTCGCGCGTAACAAAATTCCCATGGAGCGTCATCTTTTCTCTACCGTGTTAAGCTGTTCACGGTTCAAAAGGAGAAACACATTATTTATGGTGTAGTACTGCTGGTATCAAGAGAACCACGTTAAAAGTAAACAAAAAATGAAAAACTCTTTTGATTGCTGAGTGTGCATGGCTTGTTGCCTTAAGTTTTCGCCTTTCAGAATTCGTTTGATAGATCATTCAGATAACCATCAGCGCTTGTTGATCGATTGAAAATTTTGACATAGAAACAAATGAACCGTGAATAATCATCATGTTGCTTATTTTCTTGTTTGTAGCTTATTGTGCCTTTTTGTCCTACTTGTAGCATTTTTTGGTCCACTATGGTTGGTTGATGGCGATGACACCATAGAACTATTGTACACAATAATTTTTTTTTGGTAAAACAGCAATTTTTCACTATGTTGGCACCCCGGAAAGATGATTTTTATCTGATGTGGCACCAGTAGGAACCCTGGTGCTGAATATTCCAGCTCCTCCACTGGTTGTGCACAGAGGATAACACACTCTGGTATATTACTGTACTGATATTTTCTCCACTTACATATTGCTGATAAGTGTTTAAAAGAATAACTGGAACGGAAGTACCAATAGACTTGAATCCAGATCCTGAGATTGTACATTCAGTCCCACAACTTAGTCAGCTAGGCTCACTTCCTATTGCTGATAAACTCGGTATTACATAAAAAATTCTTGCAAGAAACGTTCATCCGGTTACATGACATTTCCCTCGAAAGAAACTATTTGTACTGCTTTTTCTATGCCAGCTATGTACTGTGGCAGTTGACCTCAGATAACTACTGAAAACTTCAGAGAATTCTTAGATATCCATTCTCACCAAGATGTTCACCACCTCCCTCATGGAAGGCCTTGACTGGCAAGCCGTCTGCGTGCAGGAAATCGCAAGATCAAGCAAGTCCAGTGCCTTTGCCTGCTCATCTTCAGGCCAGTAGAGGATCTCCTCATCCAGGCAGCTCATGACGGTGGGGTGATCTGCCTGCTTCAGGTTTGATCTCATCCACGTCACAATGTCGACACCTTCTCCAAATGCAGAATCCACGGGCATCTTTCTGCACAGGAGCTCGAGCAGCACTACTCCGTAGCTGTACACGTCGCTCTTCTCGGTTAACCTTGTGGAGTATCCATGCTCTGAGAACAAATGGTGAAATGTGTTAAACCCTGAACTTTTACAGTGTGGCTGCTCTTACAGAAATAGTATGATCAAGAGGGAACAGTACCTGGAGCAATGTAGCCAAGGGTGCCGACAATGACAGAAACTGTTGCGTCTGCATCCTCATCGCCAACGATCTTCCCCATGCCAAAGTCAGTGATCTTAGGTACTAGGTCAGCATCCATCAGTATGTTGCTTGACTTGACATCCCTGTGAACAATCATGGGCACACAGTCTTCGTGCAGATAGGAGAGGCCCTGTGCTAAACCAAGGGCGATCTGATGCCGGACACTCCAGTCAAGGGCTACCTGAGGCTTCCTTTGGTGCAATAGCTCGAAGAGCGTCCCCTCGGGCATGAACTCGTAGAGGATCAGGCCGGCATTGCCACGGATGTAGTACCCGGCCATCCTGACGATGTTCCTGTGCTTCACTGTGTTCAGGATCTTCATCTCAACTGGGAACTTGGATTGGGACAGATCAACCGTCTTGACTGCCCACTGTTTTCCAAGCTTGCTCTCTGTGCGGTAGACCGTGCCGTGTCGGCCTCTTCCGATGACATACTTCTCGCTCCAGTTGTCAGTAGCCCGGATGATGTCTTCGTAGGAGAGGTCTTCGGGTAATTCCTCTGTTGAGTCCAGGCTACGGATTGAGACACGTTTAGCCGATTGGCGTCGGGACCTCTTCGCAATGTAGTGTACCGCAAACAGACCAGCAACAATGACAACTAGAGCTGAAAGTAGCAATGCCACAATGATCCTTGTGTTTCTGGTTCTGTTTTTGACAGATGGATTCTTGGAGGAGCAAGGTGCATTGTCAGCTTGTACGCACAATTGAGGATTCCCCGAAAACCCTTCAGGTGATTGCGCTGCCAGCTTAACCCAGCCTGCAGGGAGCTGACCAGATAGGCCATTGAATGACACGTTTACAAGCAGAAGAGATATCATGTTGCCCAGCTGTGGCGGTATTGGGCCAGACAACGAGTTCTTCGACAAGTCAAGCACTTCCAGATCCTGAAGGTTGCCAAGGCTGCTTGGGATTTGGCTGCTCAATCTGTTGTTGCTGATGTTCAGGGTTTTAGAGATGTACTGAAGATTACCTAAGCTGTGTGGGATGGCTCCTTCAAGAAGATTGTCACCAAGCTGCAGCTCAAGGAGGGCCTGTGTTGCGGTGAAGGAATCTGGTATTGCCCCTGTGAGCTTATTTCCGCTGAGTAGTAGATTTTGCAGGCTACCAAGAGTTGTGATCTCTGCTGGTAAACTTCCATTGAGAAGGTTACTTCCAAGGTCTAAGCTGACAAGTTGTTTGCAGTTTCCCAGATTGTGTGGTATGAATCCAGTCAGCATGTTCGACGACATTCGCAGAGTTACAAGATTTCTCAGAGCGCCGAGCTCGTGAGGTATGGGGCCAGAGAAGTTATTGCATGAGAGATCGACCATTGTGAGGTTGCTCCACGAACCGACCACACTCGGTATCCTCCCATCAAGAAGGTTGTCACGCATGTTTATGTACGACAACCCTTTATTCGTGCCCAAATCTGCAGGTAAGCTCCCACTGATTTTGTTGCTGTTCAGATTGATCCTATACAGAGACTGGCATTTAGCTATGTCGCTGGGAAATCCCCCATCGAACCGGTTGTATCCAAGATCAAGGATAGCAAGCTGACCCCCTGTGCATAGACCAGGAGGAATTGTGCCGTGGAAATGGTTGCCAGTGAGGTCGACACGAAGGATCCCCGGCGTAGTGTTGAGCCCCAGGGCTTGAGGAAGCTCGCCGGTGAAGTTGTTGCTGTACAAGGTGATCTCTCTGAGATTCCTCATGCGAGTGATGTCTGAATGTACCTCACCACTTAGGCTGTTGTTGTTGAGATACAGCTCCACCATGTCAGACAGTTGCCACAGTGCTGGTGGAACTGGGCCATGGAGCATGTTGTTGAACAGATACAGCTTCTGCAGTTGGCTGAGCTCTGCGATCTCCGGCGGTATCGTCCCAGAAAGGCTGTTGTTCTGGAGCTCAAGCTCCACCAGTCCCCGGCAATTCCCAATTTCAGGTGGTATGACCCCGGTAAGGCTGTTGTCCGCGACAGAGAACTTCTGCAGTAGGCTCAAGTTGCCGACGGACTGTGGAATTGAGCCAGTGAAGCAGTTACCGTTCAAGTAGAGCATTGTCAAGGATTGGCACTGGCCGATTGCCTCAGGGACAGGGCCTGTGAACCAGTTACTCGACACCACCAATTCTTCCAGGTTCAGAAGCTCACCGATACTTGCCGGAAACTCCCCAGTGAACGCGTTGTTGCCAAGGTACAGTTTCTGCAAGTTTGGCATGGAGGCGAAGAAATCGGGCACCTTGCCACTGATGTTGTTGTCGGGAAGATACAGGATGGTGAGGTTGCCGCAGTGCGCGAGGCTGCGAGGGAGCTCGCCGGCGAGCTGGTTGGAGTAGAGGCTGAGGTAGAGGAGCCCGCACGGAGCTGAGAACTCCGGCACTGGGCCGGACAGGTTGTTGCTGCTCAGGTCTAGGTAGGTGAGCTCCGGGAGCGTGGCGAGCTCCGGCGGGATGGTGCCCGAGAGGGAGTTGGCGCTGAGGTCGAGGTACTGGAGAGGCGAGGAGCCGGAGGGAGCGGCGGGGATATCCCCGGTGAGCGCGTTGGTGTTGAGGTCGATCGTCCGGAGCCGGCGCGAGGAGAGGAGCTCCGCGGGGACGGCACCGGTGAGGAGGTTGAAGCTGAGCACGAGCGTGGTGACGGTGGAGCACGCGGCAAGCGCGGCGGGGACGGTGCCCGTCAGGTTGTTCTGACTGAAGTCGAGTGCGGCGAGCGCCGGGAGCGCGCAGAGGCGTGGCGCGGACGTGGCGAGAGCGCCGGAAAGCCCCGCGCCTGAGAGGTTGACCGCGGTCACGGCGCCCGCGGCAGAGCAGGTGACGCCTAGGAACACGCAGTGGTGATGGTGGTGGCGCCTGGAGGTGGCGAAGGAGGAGGACGAGTTGCCGCCGGTGGACTGGTGCCCCATCCATGTCGGGCGGAGGACGCGCTGGGCTGCCGGGGGAAGCGCGGCGACGAAGGAGAGCAGAATGGACGTGGTGGAGCCTGTGCCGGTGCCGGCGGAGGTTTTCGGCGGTAGGGGCTGCGCAATGGAGGCAACCAGCGGGAGGACGAGGAGGAGCAGGATGATGGGAAGACGCGACATGTGAGTGAGCTGCTGCAGCTTGTGCGCTTTTGGGTGTACGACTGGGGAGGAGGACGCTGGCGCGCGGGAATAAACGGTAGAATAAACAATCCTCGCTCGTGCAAGCAGTGGGCGCCGCCAAAGTTTCAGGTTCGAATGCTCACTCGCTCTCTCCAACTGGATCATTATCCCATATATCGTTAATCTTAATTACCTTGGAAGGAAGTTCACTTTTCATCCATGTACTCCTGAGCAGGTTTTACAATATAAAAGCATCAGAATACAAAAAACAATATAAAAGCATCAAACTCCCTGCAAGAGCAATATGAAAATACTTAACCTAGCTGAGTCAACAATAACCCTTTGCCAATATTTTTCTGGAACACAAGAACATCTTTTTGAAAAGCAAAATAAAGCAATTGTTTGTGCTCCTCATTTATAATTTTGCCGCTCTTGACATGTGGAATGGTCTTCAAATCTATTCTTGTGCACCATAAAGATATGATTCTGTCATGTAGTGGAGCGGCTAGTGCTAATTCCGAAATCGACATGAACTTAATACTTTTGCACGATTGGTAATGCACCTGTCGTTTTGACCCATTCTCCAGTAACAAATGTTGGTGCAGAGAGGGCGACTTCCATCATCTGCATTAATCTGAGCCTATAGTTGGAGTTGCTGTCTGTTAGAAGTTAGAACCTATAATTATTTGAGAATATTTCGGAGATTCGTTGTGACTGTCCTCGTGCGATCGTGTCCCTTTCACATCTCTAAAGTTCACACAACACTTCCCACTCAATGTGGTCTGCATATGAATTTCCCTTCTTTCCTCTGCACCTATGGGTGTGTTTGGTAGCCCGGGTCTACACAGAATAACTATCTCCCCTCATACATGGTGACCTCATACATGCTCAAGTGAGCTTTTGCTGTTTGTTTGGTAGCCTGTATCAGCTCAGAGATTCTGAGGTTAGATGTTGTTTGGTATAGATTGTATAGGGTGAGATGTGCTGGTCCAGTTCTTTACACAAAGGTCCTTAAGCATAAAAATGAAAAGCAATCGGGTCCTTCAATAAAAAAATAAAAAGCAATCAACTCCTTCCTCGGTGGATCCCGTGCAGCAGGGGTGTCGCCGCCGGGCGCCGCTCAAGCTGGCCGCCGGGCGCCGCTCAAGCTGGCCGCCGGGCGCCGCTCAAGCTGGCCGCCGGGCGAGCATGCAGAAGCCGGCCGCCGGTCGAACATGCAGAAGCCCGCCTCCGGGCGCCGCTCAAGCTGGCCGCCGGTCGAGGTCGCAGAAGCCGGCCGCCGATCGATCTATTTCCGTCGGACGGAGGAGGAGAGGCTAGTGGACGAGGACGGAGGAGGAGCGGCTGGCGGACGGGGACGGAGGAGGAGCAGCCAGAGAAGCTCGTCCTAGAGGCGTTGGGCGTCCTGGCGGCGCGTCCAGCCTGCGAGTCGCGGCGGCGTCTCCTGGTCGATGCGGGGCGTCCTGGCGGCGGTTGGCGGGAGAGAAGATGGGAGGGAGGCGGCGACGTGGTCCCTTGCTCCTGCTCGGCCGACGAGAGAGGAGGAGGATGGCGGCCACGGCAGCGCTGGCGGCGATGTGTTCGCAGGAGAGAGAGAAAGAGAGGAGACGCGGGCCGCGTGAGGGGGGAATGACGTGCGGGGTGGGAGTCTTGGGGGAGCGCGGGCCACTGCTACAGTAGATTGCGGGATTAGCTCATCCCGGATGAGGAGCGAAGCTGGATTTGAGCTTCGCTCTTCGTCCCGGCTCTGTGGCCATTTTCGTATCCGCTCAGCAGTGCTGAGAAGGGAACAGCCGGTCTAACAAACACTGGATATGCCTAAAATCTCGGTTGGGAGAAGATTTTCTGAGTAGCCCCGGGCTACCAAACACACCCTATGTGTATCGCTAACTTCCCACTATTATTATTCGGCATTTATTCACAAACTCAAAATCCATGGTGACCCCTAGGTCTAACTTCAAAGATGCAAAACCACAGCTTGGTTAAAGTTTTGAGGCTGGCATTTTCGTTTCTTGTGAGGATTTCAAAATAAATGAAACAAATCACTGGCGTAAAGAATTCCGTGAAGTGGTAGGTACATTAAGTAAAATGATCATTTGTGTTCTGATTTCACGTTGCGCGTTGTCAGGCAAGGTTAACTCCAGCACAACAGTTTCAGTCTGGAACCTTGACGTTTTGCACAACAATCTGAATGCTACGATATATTTTATCTCCTTTTTATTCCAAATTGTCCGGTCTGAAGATTACATCTGAAAAAGGCTGCTCTTACTGATAGTCTTAAACGCCGATGGCTGAACATCCAAAGAGGCATGAACAAAGCATACATGAGATCAGACCGTCTCTTATTGTATGTACACAGCCTTACTGCAGCGTTGCAATTTGGGTTCAGATGTTCCTGAAGGTGACGGCTGCAGTCTGCAGATATCTCAACACAGTAACACCTTTTCTCCAAGCTGCAGCATGATCCATCTGAGCACCGAACTAACCGAAATTTATTCCCTGTGCTAGAGGTAGCTCGCTTCCATAGTTGATTGTACTGCAAATATTTGATCCAACATTAGTGCATGGAAACAGTAGCAGAACCCTGATTATATATAGAAAAAACTAATCCCGCCGGTCCATATTAGTTGGGCATACTGGATACACTAGAATTCTCGACCTGATAAAGTGTGTCTTCACAGCAAAAACAAGCTATTGTCAAGTACTACCTCCGTTCTTATTAAATTGACGCGATGTCAAGGCTAGCTAGTAGAGATTGTATGTATATCCGGCGTTGATTAAACACGGATGGAGGGAGTACTTAATGTACATAGATAGGGTACGATCAATGTAGAAAACATTAAAAATCAAGGGTTTTTGTTGTGGTGGAAATTTATTAACATAATTGTTTTGTTCATTCAGTGCTTCGCGGTATGCCAAAATGGCACTTTCTATGATTTTCTGGCTAGATATATTTTCTAATAGTGTAACCTATGTCAAATTACTACTATCAAGGCTAAGATTCAAAATAATATATTTACTATCAAGGCTAGATCTCAAGCGGTTAGACTGGATACCATAGACCTGTATAGTCTCCAACCTATCAACCATAAGTAATTAGACTGGTGGCAGATGTGATGCCATGATGGCCAAACCATGACCCGAAAGGAATGGTAACCAATCGGTTTTAGCTTGTTTCTGTTCCAAATAAAAAGTAATGTACTAATTACGTTATCAAATCAATGAGAAGCTAAGTGAAAATTCCCTTCGGAATCAAAGTAACAAAATGTTGCTAGTGGTCACCAGGGCTCCGTTCAGGCAAAGTATTTCTCCCTGCTAGCGAGATAGGAACTTCATTTTTACAGGCTTGCACAAGCTTCAATGAAAGAAAACTTCATTACTGTGACATGGTTCAGCACTTGTTCTTCTACCAAGATGTATAATGACCTCTGGGAGTAAGTACTAAGAACTGAACAGTGAAAAAGGCATCATGTTCCTATGTTTGTTATAACGAACTAGTCTCAATGATGCAACTTTGTTTAGTATCAGGCCTGGGAACTAATTGCAATGAGCATGCACATTCGTTAAATGAGTGGTTACATTCTTTTGGCATATATTTTGATCCAAGCTAATAAGCATCAAATGGCAACTTGGAGGAATGAAAAAGAAGTGTCGGTTATATCAACTGCTAAAAGATACCCATCTCTGTTGTACAGCGACCTCCAGCTTGTACCATTTGAAATTCAACTTCACAGAGAATATTTGTCTACTTACCAAGTGGCCCTCCTCATGTACTGCTTCCAGGAATCACTTCCTGCTTCTCGTCCACCACCGGTTGCTTTCTCTCCACCAAAAGCTCCACCAATTTCAGCACCATTAGTGGGTATATTTACATTCACTATACCGCAATCACTACCATGAGGCCTGAATAGCAAGGAAAATAAGAACAATCAGTACTACGATAGTGGTCCTGTCTTGGATGTGTCAGCTGGAGAAAAATTGGAGATGGATGCAGACAAACAGATATGACTGTCTTTGCAGGTGGATTTATTGTATTAATCAATATGATTCATGAAAGATACATTTCTGGTACATATAACTCCGTTAGAGTTATTAACTTACGAGTATTCAATAGAGTAATTAACTTATAAGTATTGTGACATTCAATACATAAATTCAGTAGATAACTCTTGAAGTGTCAATGAACATAAACATTCATCTGACAGAATGGAGAATAATGTATAATATAATGTATACTCATACATGAAAGGGAAGGCTCAAAAACAGTTGAATCTTAAATTGTTCAGATTTAATGGACAGGACATGATCAACACAAAATATCTGTCAGACCTTGATAAACAAAGTAGCAGCAAAGGCAAGAACAGAGTGCAATTAACGTAGAAGTGGAATTGTACCAACTGCCTGGTTGGACATCTAGTCCTCTAGATACTGCAAGAAAAAATGGCATACAGCTTTCTAGGTTATTGAACCAAAACTTACCCAATCCATTTGAAAATAGCATCTGGTTTCCTTGTAAATATAGAGCTGCTCAGTCCTTGAGGGACAGAATTGTTGATTTCAATTGCTTCCTTCAGGGTCTGCAGTATAATTAACAACCAGGAGAGACAATGATATAAGACACTGGCCTGCAATTAATGCCACATAGAACAGGTCAATAACACACAAATAGGGATTCTTTCGTTACCTTGAATTTCATGACATAGAGGACAGGACCAAACAATTCTTCCTTCACAACTGGCGCATCAGATGAAATTTCCACAATTGTTGGTTGAACAAAGTTTCCCTCTGATTCAATACCAGATCCTCCTAAAAGGATTTTTCCTCCCTGAATGATATAGGATGGTAGTCAAATTATATTATCAGAGCTTCACTGATTACAAAAAGTTAGCAACCGATTCAAGGTCAGAAATGCTAAATGACCATTTTTAATAGATTTACTGAGAAATAAAAATGCAAGTAGATATCATTGTAGGAACGATGTTGCTGCATCAATCAAAACTATCATAAATTTTCACCTGAGATCTGATAGTTTGGATGCCTTTCAAAAAGCTTTCTTTTGATGCGGTAGTATGCAACGGTCCCAGTAAGGTCCCCTTCTCCAAAGGATCTCCAATGCTGACTTGTTTATAAACCTCAACAAGTTGATCAAGAACTGTTTGATATATGCTTTCATGAAGAAGCTGTATTGACAACGAAAAATGCACTTAGACTAACTCAATTACCTACCATAGGACAAAAAGGAAATAATATTTGAATCATACCAGCCTACGACATGTAGTGCACCGTTGTCCTGCCGTACCAACAGCAGCAAACAACACAGAGCGCACAGCTAGCGGAATGTCTGCATCATCCATGACAATAATGGCATTGTTCCCACTAAGTTCAAGGAGGCATTTACCAAATCTCGCACTAACTTGTTGCTGAACCATTTGACCAACCTGCATTGAATATTCATTGTTTCATTTGCAGTAGATCCATACAGCTAAGTAAATACTAATATATATACTCCACTCTCTCCGTTCCTAAATATAAGATGTTTTGGCAAGTCAATTTGGCTTACAAAAACATGTTATATTTAGGAACAGAGGGAGCAGTCAGCAAATACTCCAAGGTTCCCACAAGAAAATGGATTTCAAATAGCATACAAAATACAAATGCAGGAAATCTTTTGATATCGCTAGATGAAAATGGATTTGGATCAAGGCATTCTGATACTGTTTTCCATACAAGCAACAAGATCTAGGAAACAAAAATCAATTCATAATTGCTATAAGAATATAGACAATATGAAAAACATGAGGGTAGAGGTTTTCAGAAGCTGAATACCTTTGTACTTCCTGTGAATGAAACCAAAGGTATCCTTGTGTCAAGAGCAATTGCTTGGCCAATTTCAGCACCTCCACAGAAAGCTGTGAAGATTGCACTTGGCAAATTGTTCTTCTCAAATACACTAGCAACTATTTTAGTCATTGCAATAGTGATCAAGGGGGTAGTTGGAGCACCCTTCCTGCAATAATTTGGAACATAATTACACTAAGAAGCTGCACCGGTATTTGCAAGATTAATTAAGCTTCCTACCACTGAAAGAAAATGGAGCCACTAGGTGCCTGGGATATACTGAACAAAAGAACAATATTCCATTTAGCATTTAATTTCTTGCATCAGCAGATGATTAATCTACCGATGATAAAGAGCCTGGATTAACCCCTTTTGTCTATAAAACCTATTTATCTTTCAGCTTTTTTGGCAAATTTTCTCCACCCACAACCACAACAAACCTATAAGCATGTCACAAGTTACATTTGACACAACTTATACATTCGTCCGGAGCAGGATTTTGCTTCCATTGTATGAGCAGACAACTAGGACAAGTAATAACAATGGATGCAAGGATATGTGCCAGAAGGTAACATGGACCTTCACCAATTTATCCAACATTACAAACTATCTTAAGTCTGTCTATCTAAAGATGCACTCAGAAAATACAACTGCCATCACGTATGAGCAAACCAACTATATAATTCACCAAAATGCACAAGTACAAAATATTGAGTAAAATGTAAACCATACTTACCAGACAACACAGTTTCCGCAAACTAAAGCAATGCAAGCATTCCAACCTAAAACAAGACAAAACAAGGTAAACCTTCATCTCATTGCAGTTTTAAACGATTAAATTAAATGAATCTGAGAATACGGCAAAGATTGAGAGCAACATAGCGCTTCAGATGAGCAATGCATACGCCATATCATGTATTTTGCATAACAGTGGAGTAAACAGGTGAATTGCCAGCTTGAAGGTTACAGTACTAATCATCCGCGCTTGCAGGTAAAGATGAATTGTACAGGTTAACATTCAACGGTTGAACTCGTCAGATATACTTTCCGGACAACAAGAGTACGAAAATGCGACATGGAGTCACAGTGGACTACATGGATGAACATTGTAGTGACTCCAAAAGGGTGTAATGCAAGACGAATCAAAATGGTCAACTTACCCAGCACGGCACAAGGGAAATTGAATGCAGTAATGACACCAACAACTCCAAGAGGATTCCAAACCTATTTACACAAGGATTAGTCATTAGCATGTTCCTGATGAAACCTGAGAATGTGAGGCGGGCATATAGCACAAGAAACATTAGTTCCTACAAAAAAAAATACTGATCTCACATACCTCCATCATCATATGGTTTGGGCCTGCAAAGCATTTAAGAAGGAAGCATTAGCAAACTTTCCTTGTTCTTTTCAAACTGTGAGCATAGATGCATTCACTTGATACCAAAGAATTGCGAGGAAAGATTGCTCTACAATTGACAACTGAACCCGTACACAACCTTCTATAACTAAATAAGAGATGGCAATGCGAAAAGTGCCTTTGGCTCCCAAGATCCAGTGATCCCTTAATTTTAAAAATTAAAAACAAAATAGTACAAGTTTCAACAAAAATAATCTGGATATAGCCAATGATGTATCCTACAAGCATAGAAAATCGCAATGCGAAATTCTTTGTTTTGTGGGCTACATAAAAGTGATAAAATTTGGAGATTTGAAAATATGTATACTCAGATCCACACTTTGGTCATTTTTGTGTAGCTCAGAACACGAAGTATTTGAAATTGATTTTTTGCATGTTTGTGCAATACATCATGGGCTACATCAAGATTTTTTTCAACTTTTTTTGAAACTCGTAAATCTGATTTCAATTAACAGGATCACTGGGCTCTAGAACCAAAAATCTCCGCTCAAGGCAATGCTGAAGATTTGTCGGGATTTTCTAAAGCCTTGTCTAATGGTGTGAATCCGTGAATAAAATTTATACAGAACGGCAAATTTTGGCAACTAACAGTGCAATATGCCAGGGTACAATGGTACATGAGTTGGTATAAAACAGCAACCTAGTTTAACATGTCTAACTTTCACTCAGAACAATGCTTAACATTGAGGAAATTATATAGTAATAAATTGGTTTAAATTCTTACCATTTTAAAGGACTAATGGTAAGAACTGTAATAAATTTTAAAATAATGATCTCAGCTAAAAATAGGTTTTTTCTTAATCAGACAGCATACATACTCCCTCCGTTCTGAAATACTCTACATTCTAGGCCTAAAATTTGTTCTCAATTAGTCTACATTTTAGCATTGTAATCAACAACACATAAAACAAAGCAGTCTTGTTCTCTCTATTGGATATCATTATTTTCAATGTAGGTTTGATTGGTTGAATTAGTATTAATAAATGTAGTACTAGTTTGTCTGATTTTTTCTAGGACGTAGACCAAATAAGAACGGAGGGAGTAGTTATTAGAGATATGGTCTGAAATACGATATCTTTTAAGTTCTCTAAACCAGTTGAACCAATACGGTAAAAATCTCACATGTCATCACTGATGATGCTGCGTCCTTTGTTTGAACATATCATCAAAATATAATATGATGAAAAGAAAAATGGTCTTACGTTCAGATGGTATGATTGATCCATTAAGCTGGCGACTTAGCCCAACAGCATAATCACACATGTCAATAATTTCCTACGAAAATGGTTAGATTGATATCAGCATGTGCAGAATGAGAAATTAACAATACACTGCACTTAAACTTATATGATCATTCAGTATCTTAATTAGAAGTCACGACCTTAGGAAACATAGTTTGTTCACGGTTTGGAACAAAGTTGATTCATCTAGAAATGAAGAAAAATAACACCAACACTGTTTATTCATATACTGCTGCATATCATGGGAATGTTGTATTAATTGGCTAAGTTGCAATTCCAGCAGAAAAGACAATGGTACCATCAAGCTGATAAATGCAGCTATTAATAAATGTCACAGATGCTATAATTAGGAATCTGAACATGCGTCCTGAAAAAGATAACTCAATTATCTGAGGCTTATAGTGATGGCCTAGCAGCAATTATGCTCCAAACCAAACCTCCTTAGGTATTCAGTCTAGCTCAGATGGTAGGAAGTGTGGATGTACACTCCCACCACCCAGGTTCAAAACCTCTTTAACATGAATTTGTGCGACTACCTTCTAGGGTATCCATTTATTTTACCTGAACCTCCCCGATTCCTTCAGGGAGAATTTTCCCCATCTCGAGTGACAGAAGCCTGCCAAGGTGATGAAGCTTTGCTCTCAGTGCATCACCAATCTGCCTAACAATTTCTCCTCGCTTTGGAGCAGGAACCTGGAAATTTTGTCATATATAACTACAAAGTTAAGAACAGGGTAGCGCCATCGAATTGATTGATAGACAAAAGAAATATTTAAGCAGTCATCAATGCTCCTTGAAAAATATGTAATTTCACATGGTCACAGCACCGCTAACCCTTCAGCTCAAACATAGGCATTTCTAAAGAGAAGCGATAAATCCAAACATTTAGATGACCTCTGAAATTTACAGTTCAAAATCGAGTGACAGACTCTATTGCCTTAGCATTTTAGTAGTGGCGCTTGGTTACCCCGTCAATTCGCATGTTATTCTGCATTCTCCTGTTCTCGAGCAAAATTCAGATCCCATAAAACCTCTTTGCATCTCGTAAACACACAAACTCCCCTTAAAAAAATCCCAAAAACCAAAAGGGGCTGGAATTGCCAACTTCTGAAGTAAGCACCGAACAGCATACTAGCACCCCATCATGTGAGCAAATTGCTAGAAGGCTACGGGTGTTTCAACCACGCGAGTGGGTGGGCACTTACAGCCATCCAGGCCTTGGCGGCGACGAAGCAGGCGCTCATGCCCTTCTCGTAGTCGTCCACGGACGCCTCGACGACCTCAGCAATGACCTGAAACACACAAAAAAATCCCTCAAAATCCGCCGAGTCCCCCAAAATCGAGCGGATCGGGCCGGGCGGAGGCGCGCCTCGTTGTTGGTAGGGTTGGTGGTGGTGACGACGGGGCCCGAGCCGCCCCAGGCGCCGCAGGCGAAGGAGCCCGGGTTGCGCGGCGCGAGGCCGAGCTCGGCGAGGAACTGGTGCTCCTGCTTCGCGAAGGTCGCCATGGCGGGCGGCGGTGGGACTGGGAGTGCTGCTTCCTTCCTTCTAGAAGCTGCCTTGTCAGTACGAAAGGGGAGGAGGGAGGTGGAGGGCACGGCGATGGGAGACGGCGGAGGAGATTTATAGGTAGGAGGTGGAGTGGAGACTGTGAACTGCTCCGGTGGGTGGAGCACGGGACGAGACGAGGCGAAGCCGAAAGCGTGATGTTGATCAGTGAGGACGAAAAGCTTTTGGATTTGATTTTTCAGCCTTCCACGTCACAAAGGGGTCGTGTTTTACATTTGCAGATAATTAGAAAAGCGTATGAACAAAAAAGTGCTAAGCTATAATGTAGACGTGTCTATATACTCAATCGATTAAGATTTGTCAAGTCTCAATCTATTTAGAAATGAGAGTGAGAGTTCAGCTTAGGATAAAAGCGAACATTGAACTTCCTTTTTTTTTTGACTTAGAACTTCCTTCTTAGATTGTACTTTTCACCCGTCACTGAAGTATATAGTTGTGAGCTCAAAAAAAAGTATATAGTTGTACATTTTCTGAATTAATTGGGACTCAAGGAAACCCGGCCTGTCCTTTTGCATAAATAGGTGGGAGGCAGATCCTTTTGCATAAATCAAACAACCCATATAAAAAAGACATAAAGATTATAGTCCTCTAAACTCTGTACATTAAACCATTTAAGTGGCATGAGCTATGGTTTTTCGCTCTAGCATGTTTGCTGATCTTCTCGTGTCAGCATCGCAAGATTCTCCAACTACACAAATGGGTAATGTAACGGTCTATTTAAATCTTAAAGTTGTGTATCACATGGATTTGCCTTTAAGATATGTTGGAAGACTTGCCATGCGTGGTGTACTCTCCGTCACTTTGAGACAATTTGGGGTACACATATAATTTATTAAGAAGGAAAAGTGAGCTTATCTCCCACGACCACGTGCCCTGTCTCTTGGATGTATTACGTGCTTCCCTCTCAGCATCACAAGTGACATGAATAATTGATTGAGGTCGAGTCCTCCAGCTCACTAAACTGTACTACCACCACCTTTAAAACGAATAAGGGTAATACTATTTATTACCCGAAAATGGGTTATATTATTTTATAAAAATTAAACCATGTTAAGTTTAATTAAGTTTGATGAAGTTCTTACAAATAATCATTAACATGCAAAATGCAAAATCAGTCTCATTACATACATGATGAACTATATTTTCATATGATATTCAGAATATCATATTTGTTTGTATTTATTAATAGATTTTTATAATAAAAAAATGTCAAACTTTACTTGGCTCGATTTTTCAGAAAAAAAAAAGACGTTGCTGATTTTAAAGAGGGAGTATAAGAACAAGCGATTTGCTCAAGTTCTCAAGGGAACCATCCACGTGTGTGCAAGCCTAGCTTTGTTCCGAGGAACATCGTGGTCCTCGTGGACCAATGTACTTGCCCTATGCTGTGAAGCCAGTCATACTTCGAAAACTCGTTTGTCTTTAAACAAGTGGGAAACTCAGCTCAACTGAAAATGACAGAGTAGGTGAGTGATCCTCCAGCTCACTAGCAAAGGCGTGCCGTGTGGAGGTGTTCCTCCGGCACTGCTACACCTACATACATCGTCGTCGTCTTCCCGGACCCGTGCCTAGCTTGGCCTCTGTGATTGAAGATAGGAACAAACGAGCTCCAGCAGATCGGACGGGCTCGTCGGAAGGGGCATCTCCGACTCGCTTGCCTAGCACTTCAACGTTTCTTTATCATCTTATTACGGTTTGTTTTGTTTCCAGCAACACTTTGCCACGCCTAATTTTAGCTAGTGTGGCAACTACAAAAGTGTGACTAGGATTTTGGAAGCTACAAAACGTGGTAAAAGTTGGTAAAAAATTCACTCTATAACAAATGGGTCATATGGATAGTGAAATGTGACAGATCTAAAGTGTGGCAAAAACTAAACACATACCAAATTGCCAAACTTTGGCTTGGCAAAGTGTGGCTGGGAACCAAACATGCCCTACATCTTCATCGGCCAAACGCAAAACGAGCAAAAAGAGTGTCTGTTTTAGTTTGTTTGGATTAGGTCACGGATACCAAAATCGGCTGATTATGTTCGTGTGTTCGTTTGGATCAAGAGCAGTCCTAGCGTCTTGACGCAAAAAGAAAAGAAAAACCGGGCGCCATCAAGCAGTGTTGATGGCGATAAGAAGCCCCTTCATTCTGGCCGTCGGGTCTAGCGCATGGCTGCTGATTCGCAGCCACACCTGGAGCCGCCTGGATGTTATGGCAAGCGCGCACTTCTCGGACGTCCCCAACTTCGCTGACAGTGTCGCAAGGGCGGCGTACGAGGCAGAGGAGATCGTCGCCAACGGCTGGCAGGATGAGCTGTACGCCCCTACATCGAGGGGATGAGGGAGGAGGCGGAGGGGATGTGCATGTTACTACTATGTGTTACTCCCCACTCACTGTGAGTAGCGTGAAGAAACCTTAGCAGGAGATAGAAGAGAAATCAATAGTAGGAAAAGGCTCATGGTGCACCACAGAATCTTTATAAAATATAAATTATGTGACGCACGGACCCATGCATCACATAATATCTTATTTCTGTGGCGCACCAGGCAAGCATGCGGCACATGATTCCACAAAAATGGTGAAACCAATTATTGGATCCGATTGAGGTGAAGCTCACCATGTTTCTGTGCCGCATGTGTGCAGTGCGCCATAAAAATACGTTATTTTAGTGGCGCATGCAAAAGAGGTGCACACCTATAACTAGTTTCCTACAAGTGAATTGCTTAAAAAGCATTTGCCATTTATCGAACTGCTGGGATGCCCTTACCCCGAGTAAAATATTTAAAGATCATTGACCTAAAATGGAGGTGATAAGATATAGGAGTAAATCGTTTGCTCTAATCTCTCGATCGTGGGGTCTCCCGCACGACACTCTTTCTCCGATTAGCTTGCAGCGGTATAATACTACTCCATATCGAAAGTTTGAAGCTCCGCAACGACCTAAGCGTGGAAAGGATGCTTCAATTCTTAGCCATTGGTATTGGGTTGCTTAGATTAATGCAGACATCCAGCTTCTTCATCATACTACTAGCGTGTGCCGACGAATTGTATTCGTCTTTAAAATAAGAACATGTTTGATTTAAAAGGTTCGCCAAAAAAATTGTACTTCCTCTTTCAAAAAATTAGTGTCTCAATTTTTTCTAGAAACAAATGTATCTACAATTAAGATATGTCTACATACATTCGAATCTAGATAAAACTAAGATACTTATTTTTTGACGGAGGTAGTAGAACTTTTATTTATAGAAAATTTATATAGATTGCTTGAATTTTATAGAATTTCTAGCAAAAGGTTAGATCTCTTGCAAAATTTTCTGTGTCTATAACAACTATGATATGTACTTAATCTCTATAAAAGTTTTCTGCGTTTTTCCTACGGTGCAACCAAACGACTTGTACGACTAATTTTTGTGTTTGATTCGTGTAGAATTTCACATGTCATGATATACTATTACTGTGTTTTTACTATTTATGTGCTTTCAAAATCCTTTGAATTAAACATGCCCTAAAAAGAAAAAAGTCTGAGGCTTTTTTTCTGAGACAAAAAAAAAAGGCTGAGGTGTTGTATGTATAGGGTGTTGTATGAATGGGCTGGCGAATAGTTAGGACTTGGGACGGCATTTGGCCCATTGAGGTATATGAGTGTGTAGTGGTCCGTTCTTTGTATAGTCCAGTTCACGTACCTGGGCTGAAAATGGAACCTGCAAGATCCCGAGATGCAAACACCCACATGGTAGTTCGGCCCCAAGCTCATACTCCAGACCCGAATATTTGTTTTTAGGGGTATAATTAGAAAGAGTGATATACATTTTTGGTACCACAACTTGTATTGAATGTGCATTTTAGTACCACATCTTGCAAAATGTAAACCCCTAGTACCACAACTTGTATTGAGGGAGCAAATAGGTACCAAGTCATTCTAAAGCTGACATGTGGCGTTGTAAATTCTGCACAAACACCCCTGTATATTTTTCTCTCGCACATGTCACCTTGGTGGTGCCTTATAGGCGGGTCCCACCTATCAGTGTACAAAGAAAGAATTAAAAAACCATGCGTGGAGACCGGATTTCGAACACACCACCTAATGTTGGGCAACTCCACAACAGTACCACCAGAACGCACAACCATTAGTGTAAATTTGTAGGGCGTTTTCTACTTATATGCACTTGAACGCACAACATGCCCGCACTATTCCTGTCACAATGTGCGGGTTGCTTCCGCTGACGACCACCCGGCCGTATGCCGATCTGCGAGTCTGCCCCTGTACAACACTCGTTGGTGCTCTACGGTGTCATGTTGATTGCATTCACCGAGCTCGCCATCCGGTTCCTCATGTACACCCGGTTACGGTAAGAGGTGGTCTGTGCTCGAAGCGGCGTGGTGCGGCCGATGTTGCGGGTAGGTATCATGCATGTTGTTGCTCCTCATCTCCATGGGGTACGGCATGTACAGCGTGGTGCGGGCGACCGATGTTGCGGGGAAGAAACGTTGCCACGGGCGCCGAGGTTGCCATGCTACATGTTTGGTGTGGCGTCGACGGGCATGTCGGTTTCGCGTCATCTCCTCCATTGCCTTGGCTTTTGCGTCCGCTGCGAACAGCTCTTCCCACGCGGAGAACCGGGGGTCATCGGAGTCGGCGTCCGGCTCCGGCGGGGCCACGGTGCGCGGTCGTGGTCTGCGTGCGTCCCGGCCGTTCCGGCCTAGCATCGAGTACGTGGTCGCCAACCACCGCGGCATTGTTCTGGAGAGTGTGGGCGATGGCGAGGAAAGGGGAGCGTCGGCGGTGGCGAGAAGAGCAGAGTGGTGGTGGTGGAGAAGAACGCCACGTCGGGTGGGGTGGTTTTAAGGGCGGCGGCCGAGGCGCGTGGGGGAGCATTAACGCTGACGACCAACCTTTCTGTGTCGTTTTCAATGCGACCGGTCGCCTCCTCTCACTATTGGGCGGAGCCCACACGCGAAAACGAACGTGACGTGATGCGCCGACGCGTTCGATTCGCGTCCTTTGCGAAAGGGCGGGCACGGGGTTGCCGGCGCATCTATTGAACTCGAAAACGCGCCGGCACGTTTTGAAGCGCTCCGGTCCCCAAAAAGCTATCGGAGCCGCTATGGGACGCCCCGGTGATGCTATTAACGGAACAACCCGCTCATCGTCAAATGAATAGCACGGGAATGCTCTCGTGTGTGCGTTTGGGCATGCGTTCGTGCGTTTAAGTACAGTATAAATACAAAACGTCCTAATTTTTTGGCACAAATGATTGTATGTTTTGTTGGTACTAGTGTGGAGCTCGGTAGCATTAGGTCGTGAGTTCAAAATCCCATCTTCACCCATGCTTTTTTAATTCTTTCTTTGTACACTGATAGGTGGGACCGGCTTGTAAGGTAGCACCTACGCTAGAGAAAAATATGCAGGGATGTTTGTGCAAAATTTATAATGACACGTGTTAGCTCTAGAATGACTTGGTACCTGTTTGCTCCCTCAATACAAGTTGTGGTACCACGAGTTCACATTTTGCAAGATGTGGTACTAAAGTGCACATTCGATACAAGTTATGGTACCAAAAGTGCATATGACTCAATTAGAAAAGGTTCGATGTTTTCTTTGATTTTTGTTAACAATCAATACCATATATAGTTAAATTTAATCAATTCGCCGAAACAGTTGACGACTCTCCTTTAAACCTCTACAGATTCTACGAGATCATTTTGCAGTTGAGCGTGAACATTTGAGTCACGAACATGTCATTGATGATTGACAGGTGCTCCCGGATGTCGGCGTCGAAGACATTCTCATCCTCCACAATTTGTTGGATCATCTTGTCATCCTTATTCATGTCTACATGATAAAAGAAATTGCTAAAAATCGGCGGTGACAAGGGAGGCAAGAACAATGGCCGACGACACCTACCAAACAAACGGCCGAACACCTTCAGTGTGCGGTGGCCGAGCGGAGTAGCCGCCGCGTTCGGGGCCGAGTTGGTGAACAATCGGCGACGAAACGGGTACGTGTGCAGTGAGGCGTTGTTGTGGATTCCGACCCAAGCGATGTATTCTGTCGGACTGGCCGAAGAATTCAGCGGCGGTGGAAGGGGCGGGAGGGGAGGCGGGTCGAGGAAAAAAAGGTAGAAGACAACGTTGCTGGCTTTGGTCGCTGGCAGGCCGAGTGGCTGAATAGCTGAAACGGGCAAAGAGCGCTGAATACTCTCTGTTGTGCTTGTGCCTTGCCAAATCGAGACGGCGTATAAAACGGGCGGCTGCAGCCTGCACTGAACATAGACCTGGTATGGAGCAGCCATGAAAGCACGTCATCACGCAGGCGATTGCCCGTTGCGGACACGCCATTCCCAACTTGGCGTGCCCTTCCTCGCAAGTCCCAACCGAAAGCATTTTTCTTTTCTCGGGGTGCCCGCCGAGCGCGCGCGGTTGCTGGGAGTACAACTGCAGTACAAGGCCATCTGATCGTGCACCTGTACTACCCCGTTTGCGTGCCTGCCGCGCGAAGTACCATTTTCATAGGGCAGGATCTTGCGCACAAATTACGTGGGTGCCCCTGCGGTCGTCTGCTGCTACCGCTGGTCGCACCCACGAGCTTGACCTCTTCTGCCCCACGATTCCATTCGGACGGTCGACACGGAAGGCAAGTTTCGCGACTGGTGCCACCCACCCGGCAGCATCTTGGCCTTGGGCTGGGCAAAGTTGACCCCGAGATATATAATGTCGAGGTGCGCTGGATCAGAAAATGATCAGAGGTGTGGTAATAAGACGATTAGGCGTCTAGATGCACGATGCTGACCTAAAACCGAGTTAAAATAGCAGCATGGGTTAACAACGATGCCGATCTTCCCTGGGGAAAAAGATAAAATTTTTCTTTATCTTACCAAGGCACACGATCGGGATTCGTCCGATCCTTTCCCTCGAAATCGATGTCTGAATCTTTGACAGCCAGCGTAGAAATTATTGTCACATTTTAAACACGCGAGATCGACACAAGCCTCACTGGACCTAAACAAGCATCATGAAATGACTTGTTGCGACGTTTGGATTCTATCCGTTTATCGCACATGTACGATATTTTCGTTGGATCTTACTATAAGTGTTGTCTTTTGAGTGGGTTCTATGTGCAATGTGTTAATTCAACCTGATATCTCGGTTGATAATAATTTAAAATTTTGGAAGATGAAAATCCTGCTAAAAATGAAGGCGTTTGCGTGTACCTTCGCCGTGGGGTGATTCTAGCGATTTTTTTTTAAATAATACACATTTTTTTGTTTATTTCAGAAATAATACTCGGTTTTGAGATATTTCAGAAATAATACACTGTCGGGTTCAGGAAACCCGAAATTTGAAACTCGGGGTAGAGGAACCCGAAATTTCAAAAATCGGGGTAGAGGAACCCGACTAATCCTGTTTCCGCGCGAAAAAGAAGGAATTGGGGTAGAGGAACCTGAAATTTCAGAATTAGGGTAGAGGAACCCGACTAATCCTGTTTCCGCGCGAAAAAGAAGGAATTGGGGTAGAGGAACCCGAAATTTCAGAATTAGGGTAGAGGAACCCGAAATTTCAAAATCGGGGTAGAGTAACCCGAAATATGCGGGAATCTCGGGGTCGCCTAACCCGATTCACTAATATCGGGTTTCTAAAACCCGATTCTTTCTTTTCCTTTTCTTTCTCCTTCTTCGCCTCTCGCCAAAAGAATGAGTCGGGTTCCTCTACCCCGATTTTGAAATTTCGGGTTCCTCTACCCCGAGTTTGAAATTTCGGGTTTCCTGAACCTGACGGTGTATTATTTCTGAAATATCTCAAAACCGAGTATTATTTCTGAAATAAACAAAAAAAAGTGTATTATTTAAAAAAATGCGCGTGATTCTAACCAAAGATAACCTTACAATTTGTGTCAAAAAAAAAAGATAACCTTACAAAACATAATTGGCATGAAAGCCAAAAATTAATCTGCGGATTGGCCCTCCTGCGATATAACTGTGTTTTTTTATTCTTTTCTTCTTCTTTTAGTTCGTTGTTGAGAGATTTTTTTATATTTAATTTGTAATAATTGGATCTATGCGGCTGTGTATCTTAACTTAGTATAGGCCAGATGTAATACTTGTTACCGAGTAATAAAACACCTATTATTATTTAAAAAAAGCAGGTCGGCACCCGAGCCATCCTTAGCCAAAGCTTCACGCCGATCTGCACAATTTTTGCTTTAACCTCTACGACGCCGATCTTAGGGTCCAGATTTTCAAATAGTTTCACCAAAAAGTCTGAGATAATTATCTCTGTGAGAGAGCATTAGAGATCTGTCAAAAATAAGCCCACTTGGTGGGGGCAGATGATCTATAACGTGCCGGGAAGGCCAACCCCCGGTCCAATGGTGCAAACGTAAATAAATCGAGGAAATTGCACATAACATCATATGTTGGGGCATCTTTTGCAAGGAACCACAACCATGACTTGTTTTTGCACAGAACACCATATTTTGTTGTAATTGTTGCACAAAACACTAAGTAGGGTCCTTACCTCGTTTGATATATAATTAGGGCATCTCCAACGGGGCGACGCAAACGGACGTCGCGCGACCGTTTGCGTCCACGCGGACCGGAAATGCGCATGCACCCTGCTCCAGCGGCGGGGCGACGCATCGTGTCCGGGCCGCGGAGACGCAAACGCGGCGAAATATGTGACACATTTGCGTATCCGCAGACGCTGCACGGTCGCGCCGAGCGTTCGCTCGCTTCCCCCACGGGCCGCCTTGCAACAACCCTAGCTCGAGCCGGCACGAATGAAAGCAGAGCAACTGCCTGGGAGGGCAACCGCCGGAGTGGCAACCGCATCGATCGACGCGTCAACCGCCGGAATGGATCGCCGAACCACCGTGTGAGGCGACGCAAACGGACGCGCGCGGACAATTTAGGCGTCTGAAATGTGTCGCCCCAAGATGCCCTTAGTCCCACAGCCCATTGACACTACATACGTGGTCTCCGGCGTGGACCCTAACTAGGACCTGCCGCATAACTCTTCCTACTGTTCGATACCGCCGCCACCATCTCGGTCTCTGACATCGTCGTCGCCTCCCTCCTCTGGAATGAATCCACTTTTTCATTCTCAATACTAGGGCCTGCCCCTAGTCCAGGGGCAAAATGGTCGAGGGGGAGGTAGGTTCTCCGGCGCAGGCGGCGACGGTGGTGGCAACGCCTGCTGCGATGCTCGGATGGCCGCCTCGAGGCAAATCCATCGGGCGCGCTCCTTAGGGCGTCCATGGTGCGGCGTAGGGAAGGTGTACCCTAACACTCGTCTTTCGTTGGCACGTACTCGTCCTCCTTCATGGGCAGCGGTGGCAATGGTTGGTACGCCTCCTAGGCCTCGTTGTCGACATCATCGTCGTCGAGGCCCTCGAGGTGTGCCTCGATCATCTACCGCCGATTGTTGTGCTCGGCCTCAAACCACCGGCTCCACATCGTGGAGTCGAAGGTGTACGACTGGATCCCGCTGCAGATCCAGCGGGAGGTGGGCTTGGCTGCGGAGGATCTCCGGGCGGCACGTGGAGCCGCGCAATAGGATGATCGACACTGGCGGAGGCCTGGTTATTAAGATCAGCTAGCGTGTGTGCGTGGAAAAGACAAGTGATTGGAGCGGGACCGCGATCTTCATTTATTAAGACCAGCTGCCATTTGTACGTGCGCGTGGGCCCGCGTCTCCTCACCTCCCTCGGCCACTAATGGGCGGGCTCGAGGATTTTCCGAGGGGACGCGCGCATACACGTTGCTGTCCGCAGGCAGCACATAACCAACCCATGAGCCTAATTGTGTGTCAAACGAGCTAATATCCCTATTTAGTGTTTTGTGCAACAATTACAACAAAATATGGTGTTCTGTGCAAAAACAAGACATGGTTGTGGTTTTGTGCAAAACATGCCCCAACATATGGTGTTACGTGCAATTTCCTCTAAATAAATCCCAACCCCCTGCCCGAAACCGCACCTCGACAACAAAGGCCGTCCCTTTAAAATCCCACGGGTCGCTTCGCCGGCAATCCTCCTCCCCTCCCGCCGTGTGTTCTGCCCGCGCCCTCCTCTCCGGCGACGCCCAAATCCCAAACCCTCTCCGCACCTCGCCGCCCACCACCTCCACGCCGATCGCCATGATGCACATGACCTTCTACTGGGGCACGTCGGCGACGATCCTCTTCGACGGCTGGAAAACGTCGGCGTGGGCCGGCTACCTCCTCTCGCTCCTGGCGCTCTTCCTCGCCGCCGCCTTCTACCAGTACCTGGAGGCCTTCCGGATCCGCCTCAAGCTCCTCGCCAGCGCCAAGGCGGACCCCCTCCCGCCGCCCGCCGGCTCCGACGCGCGGGCCCCGCTGCTCGGCCCCGGCTCCGCCCTCGCCGGCTGCCGCTGGCCGGCCAAGGTGGCCACGGCGGCGCTCTTCGGGGTCAACGCCGGGATTGGCTACCTCCTCATGCTCGCCGTCATGTCCTTCAACGGCGGGGTGTTCATCGCCGTCATCGTCGGGCTCGCCGCCGGCTACCTCGCCTTCCGCAGCAGCGACGGCGAGGACCTCGTCGTCGTCGACAACCCCTGCGCCTGCGCCTAGGGAGATTGGATTGGAGGGCCGCCCGGTAGGTGGTTTGACCCGGACAGGTGTGGTGGTGGTGGTTTCTTCATGTTGTACAACACACACTTTCAGTTGGTAGCAATAAGATTTTCGTGTACAAATTTGGGTTGTGTGATGGGGGAAGGGATTGCAAGAAACGCTCGTTTCATCCGAGAGGAATTGTACAATATACAGAATCGGAAAATCAAGCTGCAGGTCTTTGTTTCTGACGGATTGGTGGATTGTTTGATGCTTTTGTGAGAGAGGTGTGTGGGTAAAGATGATAACTTTAATAAAGGGGCTGCTAACTGATATATGGAGTTAATATTCAGTTAATGGGCATCGTCTGCGTTTCGCTGTCGCGTATCCAGGAGGTTGATGTTTGACAGGGAATAGAAGCGTAAGCATCTGCCTTTCGTTGGAAGAAATTGAACCTAGACGCAAATTGCACAAGGGGAGCCTATATTCCATCACTGGAAAGAGATGTACAGTGGGAGTACTTGTTCTGTTTAGCCCATTTTGTGAATGAACGAAAGGTTGGCGTCTTGTCCCTGCGCCTACAGGGGAAAAGCGCAAGGCACGACCTTGATGTTTCCAGTTTTGCTCTCGGTCATTTGCCATTTTTAGCATGCTTGCTCGCGGGTACAGGCCTACAGCCCTTCGTGTCTGTCTAGTGGTCGATGTAAACTTACCGAAGTGAGCATCTATGCACACGATTCAGTCAGAACGTTCTGTCGAACATGTGAACGGTAAATGCACGGTTTTGTTGAACATGTTTTAGGCCTTTTTGTGAAGGGAATGAACCAAAGGTGGGTGTGCCTGCGCGTACAGAAAAGCGCAGGACACAACCTTGTTGTTTCCAGTTATGCTCTCAGTCATTTGTCAATTTTTTGTTGCGATAAAATCATTTGTCATTTTTAGCATGAATGCTTTTTTTTTTGGACAAATCTGAACCTTAAGTGAAGTAATGTCTAGTTATGTCTGAAGTAGTGCAATTAGCTCCATCGGCAAAACTATTTCGAAATCTAACCCCATTGGGTTTGTTATCAACTAATATGGGACTGAAGTAGGGTAGGTCGGTTCCAAGCATTTCCGGCGCCGAAACAAGGTTGGCGCCACAATGTCAACATCTGAAGGTAGGTCTAGCACTGGACCACCTAAAAATCTCATGTCAAATTTAGTTGGCGCCCGATTCAGATTTCCTTGATTCAACCATGTGGTAGCCGTTCATAGTCATCATCCCCCATTGCCCCAACGGTACTGGCTTCACCACGAACAACATTGGGATTTCTGTTGTGCGACATCATCGTTGACATAATTTTGTTCCCTTTTGCTCCCCTTTTCCCGACAAGCTTCAGCCTCGGACGGGCCTGAACCATGCGTAATATTTCAATTCAGACAAACGTAAAACTAGATGTGGTAAAATATTTAGACTTGTTTTACAAATACAAGTACAAATATGGTATTAGATTTTGAAACAAATTTGAAAATGGAAATGGATATATCTGTATGTTAGCCTATGTTAGTAGGTAATTGTGTCTCGAGATGCCAATTATTCAAGCAAAAACAATGACAAAGTTGTTAAATGTATCTTTTTGTATGATTGAAATTGAAACTATTGTGTATTACATCACTATACAAATATTCAGATCTGTTTTGAATGGAAAAATCCGATCAGCATCCGTATTCGAACAACACCTGCCCTGCCTTCATATTTGACAACATCTATGCTCGGTTTGAAAAAAATGAAAATGGATTGAGAAGGGCACTATCTGATCCGTTTCCACCCCTAACTTCGGGTGTTGGGCAACGTCGCATCAACACACTCCATAACGCTGACAACCAAGCCGCTGTCCCATTGGAGGATGCATAGTGATGAGGTGCATGCCATGGCCAGTTTGAACCCCTCGACACACATCATGGCCACCGTGAAAGCTCCACGATGAGTCCCCAAGCCTATACACCTACGGCGTGTTTGGTAGGTCGCAAGCTCTCTAACCTGCCCCCAGGGAGATGAAAATGGCTCGATTGGTTGCCCGGGATCACTCCGCGTTGTGGCCAGCATGAGTATTAAAGTAACTTAGGGCCGGGTCTTGGAGCCATCGCCGAATCGACCGTTCCTCTGGAACCTGGCCCGTTGTCGCTCCTCGGTTGCACGCATGGGAAATGAGAGGGGGCATCACGTCCCTTCGGGAACACGCACCATAAATCCTCTCACCGCCCCACTCCCTCCTCTCACTGTCCCTCTTCCACTCTCACCCGGTAACCACCAAATTGTCACATCACATGTCGTCGGTTGCACTACCACCGACGGATCAATCGCTTCGCCGCGACGAGGAACAACGGGACAAGACAAGAGGAAGATGACATCTTGCTAACTAATGTGTGCAGGTATTATCCTATCCGACCTTGTGCATTGTACACACACTCTTGATTTTTTTACGGGGACATAAATACCCATGGTTGTGCATAATAGTTGGTTGGATAGACTAATTTGTTTCATTGGGTGTGATTGCTT
Source organism: Lolium rigidum (assembly GCF_022539505.1). NCBI lineage: Eukaryota > Viridiplantae > Streptophyta > Magnoliopsida > Poales > Poaceae > Lolium > Lolium rigidum. The sequence continues at coordinate 212,066,657 of NC_061512.1, read as the reverse complement.
GTATGAGGCGTTCATTAAAGTTGTTCATTGTGGGTTTTAGCCATTTCCATTGATGTTCATTTTTGCTGTTAGCCAATGATGCACGTATATGTCACTTCATGGTCATAGGGCTGGTGTCATTGGACCACATGATCATCATAAACACATTGCTTCTGTAGTCCTTCTGGTTCCAATGGCCCCAGCTCTACTACTTCCTCACCTTCTACAAGAAACACCCGGGCATCTTCCAAGTGGTGATCTTCGACTACTCTTGCTTCGACATGATGACCAGGTGCCTGATCATGAAGATGCCACTAGAAGGATCGTGGAAGAGGAGTAGTGATCACTGGTGTGCCTCAACTATGTCAACTATGATATTGTGTCTAAACTATGTATGTGTCGATCGTTGTGTCTGAACTATGTCTATGTCGTTCTTGTCTCAACTACTCCCTCCGTCCAAAAAGATGTCCCAACTTTATCTAGATACAAATGTATATTTAACTAAAATATATCTAGATACATCCTTATCTAGACAAAAGTGAGATACCTATTTTTAAATGGAGATTGTACAATACTTCTATGCTTACTTGTGTGCTTACTTCTATGTCTACTTGTATGTGTACCTAAAATCATTGCAGCCTAAAAGCCACTCATTTCAGCTGATAGCCTTTGGCAAAAGGAAAAAACGCGACCCCCGCGTCGTCCTCCCTGGGCGGCTCGGGGGAACCCTAGCGAGCGCCGCCGCCGGGCCCCCCCTCCCCTGCTCCCTCCCTCCGCCGCCGGAGGAGTCCACCGGGCAAAGCCCGCGCTGGAGGACGGCGGCGGCGGGTTCCTCTCGCGCGCGACGGCCTCGGTCTGCGGCGGGAACCCGCGGTGGTGGGAGAAGGCTCGGCCTCGGCGGCTCGCCGGCGTGGCGGCGGCCTAGCTCGGCCTCGGCGGCTCGGCCGGGGTGGCAGCGGCCTAGCTCGGCCCCCCTCCGCCCCCCGGTGGTCCGAAGCAGCGCGCGGCGGGCAGAGCTCCGGCTCCTCCCAGATGTGGCGGCGACGGCGGCGGCTCCCTGCTGCAGTCCGGCGAGGGTGGGCGGCCCCTCTCCCTCGCTTCTTCCTCTCGCGGGTGGTGGTCGGCAGAGTTGCTCGCTGGTTGCTCGTCGCGGCGGCTTCCCGAGGTGCCGGATCCGACCGTGGCGGGCTCGGCTCGATCCGGCCCGTCGGTTCTCGCCGGCGGTGAGGTTGGTGGTCCTACGTGGTGTGGCGTCGTCGCCGCGTGGGAGGTGCTTGTGCCGGTGGTTCGCGAGCCGGCGGCGTTGTGGGTCTCCCTCATCTCCGTTCGACAACGTGGGAGTGCGGAGGTTCGGCCTGCTCCGAGCGAGGCTGATGGCGCGGCAGCTGCGGATGTCGCTATCCTCTTGGGGGGCTTCATGGAGCCTTCGACCTCCTCCGCTCCCGGAGCATAGTTTTCGGGCGAAAGCCTAGGCCGTGTTGTGCGGGGCCGGACGACGGCGGTCGATCCACGTCGCTTCCCTCTTGGGGCGTCGTCTTGAAGACTTTGTTCCCCGAGCGTGCTTTCCTGAGGCCGGACTCGCACGGCATCGCGGCGGGTGGCCGGCGATGTGTGAGGTCCGTGTGGTGGCTTGTGTGGCAACGATGGCGGTGTTGAGCGATGGTTTGGTAGCATCAAGACCTTGGCTTCGGCGAGCGTCCGAGTTTCTTCGTCTTGTGCTTCGCTTGCGGTGGAGTCGGAGCTGCTATGGTTTGTCGAGAGTCTTCATTTGTGCAGCGTACGATGACCTGCAGGGTGGCCCTTTGGCGATGATCTTCCTCGGCGCAGGTCTTGCGCTTATCCTCTTCAGAGCTCGTCATCAGAGTCGGAGCTGTCTGTTGCTTCACGAGGAGTCGCTTGTTTGGCGTTGGCCGGCTTGAGCTTCACGGTGCCGCTTCGGCGAGGTCTTGGTGGTTGGTTCTTCGGTGAAGTCGGAGTCGCCCGAAGAGTGATGACGATGACGTTGAAGGTCAACCGCGATGACTTCTCGCTTCGGCGGCCTCGTGTATCTTGTGTGGGTTGCCGGGGTGGCTCTGTGTCCCCGTGGCGGTCGTGCTCCATGACGGTCGACGGGGCACTTGTTTCGGTTTTCGGCCGGTTTTCCGCTAATAAACTGGCCAAATTCTGTACTTCTTCTTTATTAATGAAAATGGCAAGTCTTTTGCCTCGTTTCAAAAAAAAAAAAATGTCTACTTGTATGCTATTCATCAGTGTTGGTAACCTCAGCACATGTAAGAAGAGGTTACCAATTATCATACTCACTATTCTGGTGGCGATAAAACAGAAGTTGCTTGATTTTTGGCTGCTCCATGAGCTATAAACCATGCAACCAAACAACCTCAACTCAAATCTCTACGAAGTCAAAAAAAATTAAAAATTAATGGCACAAGCTACCAAACAACCTCAACTCAAATCTCCAGTAACACAGCCCCCCCAAAAAAGGTAAAAAACATTACACAAGATACCAAACAAAATCCATATTTTAGCATATGTCTCGTTTCGAACGGGCTAACATCCACGGAGACGCCTCAGGGAGCCCAAAAATGACCGAGGCTACCAAATGTTCCTATATTGGATGACCTGAATGAAGAATCCCATGTAACTGCAGCTGATTGGTGGAGCATGCGAGAAGTCACCGGAGCATGTACATCAGTCGTGCCTCACGCTTAAGATGCACGCTATTCGCTCCATTTTCATTCCGATTTTGTTGACAGCTCCCAAAGATTCTCCCACATCTTCCTCTCGCCATCAGGGCTTATGTTCATGGCCGTTTCCATGCGACCTACGCTTTCAGCTGTTCCATGCAGTTCCACATCATTGTGTCTTTTGTCTCTGACAATCCAAATTCGCGTCTGCAGATTCAATCGTTTCCATGCCACAACAAAATTTAGCACACATCTGTTGCCGGTTTTACAAGATCAATGCAGTAGTCAGTCTTTGTTCTCCCATGAAATTCAATCAACAGATGTAATAGCAGGGGCGGATAGTGTGCTATAACTTTTGCTTTGTACCACAGGAACCCACAAATCAACAACATTTACCAGCAATTTATACTACATATAAATAGCAAGAGAACTTAGTCCAGCGAAAATGACGACTATCTGTCTGCACCTCCACTGCCGATGGGCTCATCAACGTCAGACCATGTAGTCACCTCAGCAAACGAGAACTGGTCAGCAGCGCCCAACAGAGATGCAACTCGCATCACACAGCACTGGGACAGCATGCTTTCTCCACTAACTGACTCTGGCAATGGAGGCAAGCAGCTTGGCAGGCATTCCGCCTTATTGTTGCTCCCTTTCAACAGTGAAAGCGTGGCCCGGCAGAAGATAAACCTGCCCAAACCCAAACGAATTGACTGACAATCCATATTTTGTTCCCTAGGATAGGATTGAAACTAGAGTAGGGGGTGGTATCACAAATTGACAAGCTAGGTAGGTAAGTGACCTGAGAAGCAGCCGCCTGAGGAGTGGATCGCCTAACACTTCAATCCAAACAGGGTCAAGTGAAGATGATGCAACCAGAGTCGTGGACCAATCATTCAACGACAAGGATAGTAGCTCCTCAGCTTTGTTATAAGTTTCCTACAGAAAAAAGATCATGCCAACCCTCAAAACACAAAATCTAGTGCCTGTGAGGAAGAAGAAAATTGTCACAAAACAGAAACACAAACCTTGTCAATGTCCAGCCCATTCTTGCCGATCAGAAAGCAGAAAGCTTGCACTGGAGCAGTGAGAAACATAGTAAATTGACTACCACTCTGCCGAGTCGAGTCCGCGCCAAATCCTACAGCGCAAGATCGGGAGCTTCTAGAAAGTAACATGGCAGCTGTCTCCCCCTTCTCAGCCCCATGAATTGACTGCGATGATTAAATAAAACAGTAAGAATGGACCAATTAATAGAGCTAGCAGTCCATGCCAAACAGCCAGCCAATGGACAGGTAAATGGCCACTGACTATCACGTTACAATAAACAAAGGAGCAGAATGAACTGTAGAATGAGATAATGCATAAGGAACTTTGTTCAACAAAAAGAGCATAAAGCAAAAGACACAGAAATAAAACAAGTGTCCCATTAATATAAAAGTAAGAGCCTATGAAAGCCATTAGGACAACAATTATAATACATGTATTGACAAATAAGAATGATGCTGAGAGAAGCACAAGATCTGAACACAACTTCCAAATCCTCATACCTAAGTATGTTTCTGTGCATATGAGTGGACCAATAACCTATGTTTTATCTCATGGAAGCATTACAATGTTTTGTATGAACCATCCATTATATTATAGATACTCCAGTAAGAATATACTAGCAAAAGTACCCGTGCTTTGCATCGGGATAAATAAAAATCCGAATGCTCCATGAATTCATTCGTGATGACACTTATTCTGTGTGCCATCATTAATCCAAGTGGCAATATTTTCTCCACGTAATGAACATGATTTAAAAAAGATGGACCAGCAGTTCAAAAAACACCTTTTTAAGAAACCCTTGTCATCACTTAAATTTTGGCTCAAACTCGATTGAGCCCCTGTGTGCTGCAACGGATTTTCTAGATCTTATATTTTAACCCTCCATCAATAGCGATATAGGAAATCCCGACATAATGGCGTCGAGACCGTTTGTTTTAATTTTGTAAATTATCGTCTTTTGTCACTTGTTATCCGAAGAATTAAAACATATTTTAAAGTAATATTTATCCACTACTTGAATATTATTATATATAATAAAAGGAGCATAATAATACGTTAAGTAATAAAATAGCAATGAAAAAATTAATTAAATATAATCAGATTGTGTACATCTATAGTTTTCTATCGAGTAGAAGCTAGCAGATCGGTCTAAAACAGTAGGCTCATAATCCCCTCTATCCTCAAATTATATGTGGGCGACGGGCAGGAGCAGGAGCACCGGGGATGTTCAGAAATTCAGATTACGGCCACAGTCCATGGAGATTTTTTTTTGGCTGCGCTCCCATATGATTGGGACGGCCACCACCGATACGGACGCCTGATGAAATAATTCCTTTCCGGTCATGGTGATGCTTCTATTTTATCTTGGTGGCTTGCTAATTTCCAGGGAACTGGCGTATATAAGCAGGGAAGACTCCCTGTAACGCAGTGAGGTGGGACTAATCGACGGATATGGTTCCTTCGCTGTTTTCGTCTTATGGCTGGTTTCCTGGCGTTTGATCGCTAGATGTGATTTTTCTGCCGGTTATTTAGGCCGTTTGATACACGGGTTGACCCAGTACGGAACTAAGCCCATAGGCCATAGCGTGATCAACCGATCGACCCAGTATGAAATACGATAAAGAAGAGGGTTAAACTGAAAGTAGCCGAGCGGACAAGATTTTCCTCTCTCTCCGTGGGTTTCAGCCCCAAATCAAATCCTCACTGGAAAGAGCAGCGAGGCCACCACCGAGCGCTGGCGTCGGCCAGATGGCGCCGCGTTCCGGTAGTATGCTTTCGTTGTTAGCGAAATAGGAGGCCGGCCGGCAGCGCGGAACCTCCACCGTCGTGTCCCGGCGTCGCCGACGCGCGCACGTATCTGCCAGCTTGAGCCATCCCGCTTCATGAACCTGTCGGACTGCGTGCCCTCCTCCCCTCGTGGTCGCCGGCCTGCCGGCAGCGCGGAACCGGCACCATCGTGGCCCAAGGCTGCAACTCACCCACGTGCTCTAATGCAGCGGCCGCTTCATGAACCTGTCGGACTGCGTGCCCTCCTCCCCTCACCGCTCCGCTCCGTTCTGAGTCTGACGACTCCTAATCGAAACGGAACCCTCGCCGCGTGCTCGCTTGTCCCGTCCATCGGGAGGAGAGTCAGGGATCTCGTAGATGGTAAGGGGAGAAGAGCACCACATCGTTGTTTCAAGCGCAGGGAGTAGAAAAGAGAACGAGCCGGTACTGTAGCAATTTGTTGTATTATGCCATTTGGTGGGAGGGAAAAATTGTACAATAGAAAGTTGGACGAAAATTTTGGCAGAAACCTTAGCTCCTTTATTATTAGGTATAGATATTCAGTTTTCACTAGACAGCAGAATATAAATGTCAGAAAAAAATTCCAAAGAGTAAACAAACCTGCCTTAAATGCATAGCTGACGCTACTGTCAATCACCAAAAAAGAGGTCTCCTTGTAAATGGGATGAGATCACAAGGGTATATGCAGTTTGAGCCTAGATGTTGAACATGTGTCAGAAACAATACACTTCTTTCGAAAAATATATATACTTCAGCCTGTATAAAGGCAACTTTAAACAATCCTATGTCATCAAAATAGTCCTGTACTGCATTAGAGACATTGAACATTATGGCATGCATTAAGCATTGAAAAATACCTTCTCCTTCTCGGCAACCTAGCCAAAGGGATGGTTCATTATCTTCCTTTGGATTGACTGGTCTGGTATTGGATACGTCAAACTTACTAAAGCTGCTCACAACTCTCTCGCTGGCATCGGGACCAAGTCCAGAGGTTCCCATCTCACCTGAAGGAAATTATATATATGAGTGCTAACTAGAATGTGCTTCCCAACAGACAGCTGATAACATTTTAGTTCTACATTCCTGAGACACGAACCTGCAGCTGAAAGGTATATCAACATCATACCATTCAACGGGAGCTCCTCACATTTGGTGGCAAGGACCTGGATTTCAATCAAATCGTCTTTTATCCATGCAATTATTCCATATATAATAAAATGGTGTAAACATAGAGTCAAATATAAATCTACTTTTTCTCAAAAATAAAATAAAATAAAAATCTACTTTCTTGTGAAGTAAAAGAAAACAAGAATTTGAATGCACAGGGAGGGCGCAAATGAGAGAAGACCCTAGAGGGCATATTCTAAATACAGCTATCATCTCTGCTAGCACAGCACAGCACATCACCCAAGAATTCTAAATACAGCACCCAAGAATCACTGATAACAGTATTGCCTCAAATAATTTTCAAGCTACAGTTTATAATTGTTGTGGGTGAAAAGAGATCAATAATGGATTGTTTGGTTATTATTTCTGAATAATGGAGATTATGGTACTCACTCTGTTCCTATTTAGGTGGCGCACATGCTTATCGAGGTCTAATTTTGACGATCGGTTCGACTAATGAAATGTGGGTTATATGGCATGCATGTTATATCATTAAATTCATATTTTAATAAAGTTTCTAATGATATTTTTTAAATAAAAAATAACATGTACTATTAGTTAAATTAGTGGTCACAGTATTAACACGCAAAACAAGGGCACCACATGCATTGGGATGGAGGAAGTTTAGTTGCATGTACTGATAACAGAAAAAATGGAATCAGTTTAGTTGCATTATCTTCCCTCATCATCATATTTCCTCATCACATAATCAAGATTAGTTGGCACTAGTATCATGTACATATCTTGCAGAATTCCCTACATTTCAGTTCTCCTGCTAGCCCATTTCAGATCATTCCAAGAAACATACATTGGCTGCTATTTACACATTACGCTTTGCTGTTTCTAAAGGTGGGTGAAATGAATGCATCAGAGATCATTCCACAACTATTCTCCGAGGACCAAACCAAGTCTTGAGTAACAATGAACAATTGAGCATTGCATATATTCAGTAAAACATACATAGGATGAAGATAGTAATAAATTGAACATTGAGTTGACACGATGTCAATTGTCAAATGAGACACTAAACTTACCGTCAGTAAATGTGGCACCGAGGGCCGATGTAGAACTGTTTTCAGTGGGTTCGGGGGCAACGCAGCATCTCTCAGATCTTTCAAGAGATTGGGGTGATTCTGTCCGCCTTCATCATGGGCACTGTACCCATTATTCAGTGCAAAGGAGCCACATGGTTCCCATTCAAGACACTGAAGCATTCTGAATGTGTCTAGAGTGAGGTCGGTGAATTTGACCTGAAGGAAGCACAGAGATATATAGATGATGTTTTGCTAGTAGTAGCAATTGAAGACCTCATGGTGGGTGCATGTGAGTGCGGGGAAGCATTACCTCGTTATGGTAGTAGCTGCATAGTATGGCATCACCTAAGAGCAGACCGCGCTTCTTGACCGTGGGTGGGACGGTAGGGAGGTTATCCGGGGGAGGATCAAATGCGTAGCTGTACCTGAGCGGCCTCATGTTCATGAAGGGCGAGTCGGCCTTGAGAAACCTCGTGATTTCTTGCACGGTGTGCTTCCACTCCCTGTAATCGGATTCCTGCAGCATTCCAGCTTTCTTAATTAATTTGAGCCAGGCAGAGAACGAGCAGATAGTTTGGAATCGAGAGACGGGGGAATGGAAGGCGGAGGGAGAGGGATTGCCTGGAGGGTCTTCTTGGATTCGTCGAGGAGCGCCCGGATTCTGGAGGCGAGGAGGGGGACGGTGTGGGCGCGGCGGGCGAGGATGAGCGCGACGAGGAGGAACCTGGCGAGGAAGCGGAGGTGCTTGGTGGAGGCGCCCGCCCCGAGGTGCTCGTCGAGGAAGTAGGCGCGGTCGAGGACGGCGTGGTAGAAGACGAAGGCCTCGGAGAGGAGCGCCGTGTCGGAGGCGCGCTGGTACTGCGAGTAGTAGAGGTGCGCGATGCGCGCGGCGATCTCGCCGACCTGCCAGCGGCGGAGCCCGGCGTCGAGGAGGCGCTGGCGGTGCTCCTGCTGCATGCGCCAGAGCTGGGTGTAGATGCGGAAGGCCTTGCCGTACTCCTCCGGCTCGCGGCGGCCGTAGAGGGGCAGGTCCCGCACCCGCGCGAACCGCCGGTCCGCCTTGTCGAGGAGCGACCAGAACTGCTCCGCTGGGCAGACGCCGCCGCCGCCCTGGGCCTGCCCTTGCTGCGCCTGCGGCGACGACGCCATGCTTTGCTCCGCCGGATTCGTTTCCTTCCCCTCCTCTCTCCTCCCCGTGAGTACAGTTGGGGGAGACGGGAGTCATCGGGGTCGCCGTTCGCCGGCTTTCCTGTCTCCGTTCCGGGCCGGCCCATAAAGATTTCGGATGGCCCAGGCCCGGCCCAGAACAACTGAAACGAGCAGGCGACCGAACTCACAAACACTCGAACCTTCCACCTCTCTCAGCGGCAGGACGCGCGCCGCCACGCCACTCCGTCGTTGCCGGATTGCCGTCCCCGCCCCGCGAGCTCCCTGGCTTCTGCGCCACTGATGCTCGCCGCCTGCGCCCGGAGGCTGTCGCAGCGAGCCGTCACGCTCCTCCCCGCGCGCGTTCCCAAATCCTAAACCCTTCCCCCATGGCCGCCGCCGGCGGCGGCGGCGCCACCTCGCCCAAGCGTCTGAGGGTCTACTCGTCAGCCGCCGCCGCCACCGCCGACGTCGACTACTCCAACGGAGCGGGAAGCGGCAAGCGCGTGGGGACCCACAACGGCAGCTTCCACTGCGACGAGGCGCTCGGCTGCTTCCTCATCCGCCTCACCTCCCAGTTCGCGGGCGCCGACGTCGTCCGCACCCGCGATTCCCAGGTCTGTCGCACTGACTCGATTGGCCTGCCATTTCCCACAAAAAATGTTTCGGCGAATTTCGTGGTGGTTATTTTGGCGATGGTTACGGGATTGCGTGCTAAGATTCGTAAACCTTACGGACGGATCAATCAGGTTGCAATTAGGTCTGGATATGCTAATTTAACTCATTATCAGACTGATTTTGTTATATCTGGACAGTTTGATTCATACTGCTATATGAATGTGAGACTGTGAACTGGACAGTTGGTCCATACTGCTATATGAATGTGAGACTGTGAACTGAAATCCTTAGAATTTGTATTTTTTTACATTCTTCGACATTTTATCACCTGGTATAGAAATTCATGAGATATGTATGTCTGCATCTTATGCTAATTATACATGTAGTTTAACAATATTTTCATATTCATGATACGAGTCTTAAAATACGATCACTAGAATTGAGTGAGGCTATGACGCTGTATTGACATGGGTGTCTGGGCTTCATTTGGTTGACTGTTTAAGATCGTTCACGGCCTTTATCATCTGCTATGGACATTCATGGCCTTTATCTGTCTACATCCATGCTAAGTATGACATGTTTAAGATCGTTTTCTTATCCATTAGGAGCCAATGTAATCGTTGGAATTGAGTGAGGCTATGATGCGGTGTTAATATGCGTGCCTGTGCTTCATTTGGTTGAGTGATTTGCTTATGAAGTATCTGTCGAACATGATACAGCAAAACATTGAACACATGATTTGTCATTTGGTGTATCCTTCTCTGCACTTACTTGTTTGCCTCTTACCTGTGGAACTTCACTCTAGATCCTTGATTCGCTGGAGGCCGTGCTTGATGTAGGTGGTGTCTATGATCCCAGCCGGCATCGCTATGATCATCACCAGAAGGGCTTCAACGAGGTCTTTGGACATGGCTTTAACACGAAACTTAGCAGTGCGGGGCTTGTTTACAAGGTACCTCCCATAGATGATGCAGGTTTTAATACAATATTTTTTCCCTTAGAAGCTATGTTATGAAATTTGGTAATATCAGCTAAAATAGATCCCCAATGCAGTACATAACTCGGTATTCATTGGAGGATTTGTTTCTGGATGTTGTGAAATTTCATAGCATAGTTTGTCTTGTGCACACACTGCCTTTTGATAATTTTTTAATCTATCAAATTTACAAGTTGCAAATCAAATGTCAATGCTACATTTTTCTTTCCATTATTGAAATGATGGCTTCCTTATATATCATTTAAACTGCTGTGATACTGCAGCATTTTGGCAAGGAGATAATTGCAAAGGAGCTTCAGCTCAATGAGGACCATGAAGATGTTCACCGGGTGTATCTTGCCATATACAAAAACTTTGTTGAGGTGAGAATCTGAACTCTTAACCAACTGTGAAATTTGTGTTAGTACTTTTTGTAATATAGAAAATTTTGTTAAAGGATAAGGGAATGGCTTTATTGACTAGGATTTTAGGAATCAAAAATATCAGCCGTGAAATTTATATGTTAGTGTTGCGTAAACTTAGGATACTGAGAGGGGGGAGTTCATGAATCTACATTTTTTTTTTCTGAACTGTTTCTGTGTTAGAGTTTGTGGTTAGCTTCAACATATAGATGAGGTTTGGCTTTAGTAGGATTGGTAAGGAAAGATGCACCGTATGTTGGCAAAATTTGATTGCAGTTGGGTGCTTGTAGCTGGATCTGAGGCTCAGAGATGCTTCTTGCAGGCAGAGGAGGGGTAATATAAGCCAATTATTAGTCAGTTGACAAGTTCTGTACTTAGGCTCAAGGTTTACATGTTACTAAGGCGTAAAGAACTTCAATACATAAACTGTCATCTGGCATCAGTTTTCTTTGACACATCCAGTTGTCCTTCCTCATTCATTCATGTATTTGTTTTGCTGCCATTTGTCTTAATTGACCAATACCATATTTTTCCACATGATGTGCTAAAGAAGCAATGTATCTTTCGTGTAACAGGCACTTGATGCAATTGATAATGGAATCAATCAGTATGACACAGAGCAACCCCCCAAGTATGTGAACAATACACACTTGTCTTCACGTGTTGGGCGTCTTAATCCGGACTGGACTGATCCAGATCAATCACCTGAGAAGGAAAATGCTGCGTTTCAACAGGCAATGGTGCTTGCAGGAAGTGAATTTATGGAGGTATGACTTATGCCTGGTTAATCTTTTGGTGTGTTTTGTTCATGCACTTCTTAAGGTCTTGTCAAATTGTGTGTGCTATATATCTTCCTTCTTTTTCCAAATGGGATTCATCCTCGCAGACTCCCTTATACCCTAAGCCTATTGTCTCATGTTTGTATGACTATATTTTTCCACTTCCACTGGCAGAGTGTTTGCTTTCATGTCAAGTCATGGCTACCTGCAAGATCTATCATCATGGAGTGTTTGCTGTCAAGAGGAAGTGTTGATCCAAGTGGAGAAATCATGGTATTAGATAGATTCTGCCCGGTAAGATCCTGGCTAGTTATTAGACTACTAGCATAATACCTGTACGTTGCTACGGACTATAAGTGGATGTCATTGTTTTGCTGCAATATCTGAATTGAAGTTCTCAAACATACAAACAAATTCGACACAATCAAAAGACACGATTCATTCAATTAAGTTAGAAGACACAAAATAAGTTCACGACAACAAATTTAAACGTATAATCCTTTTAACATAAGGTTCAAGCATCAATAACTCGAGGAGATTAGATTTGTTATTTATATTATTTCATTGTTTTGTTTATATTGTGTCATCAATTCTTTTTCAGCATAACGTAAGCATGTTAGGATCCTGAGTACTAAACCTATAATCCTTCATGAAGCACATGAATTGATATAACTATAAAGGAACATACAAATTAATGGATTCAAGTTTTTGTTTGGAGAAGAATGTTCAATACTCAGATAACATTACCTAGCCAATCAACTATTGTAATTAACAAGTACAGCCCCCTACATTGCAATACTACAGCTAGAATCACAAAAATAAAATAAACTATAGCTGCAACTTGGCCACCTTAAGCATACACCTTGAACTGTTTCTGCTAGAATATCATAGACGACTGAAATTCAAATAAAAATGTACTGGAATATATATATTGCATCTCCGACCATATCTTTCTAGTTTCTGTGACAATCAAAAAATATCTTTCTTTTTTGTAAAAGATCAAATTATTTGCACCCATATCACGATGTTGGTACATGAAAAAAACACATATAAGATATTTGCATAAGAATTATATTTGCTAACATTGCCCTCCAGTTATTGATCGCACAACATATGTGTAAAGCTGATCCTATCTAACAATAATAGACAAGGTTACATGTGTAGCTTTGCTCTCCGAACAGGATTAAGAAGTTAAGATGAGAAATTCAAGGATGCCATATGTGTCAGACCAAATCAAGGATGCCATATGCTGCTGGTGCTAGCGCTGCTGTGCGACGGAGCTGGGGCCAACGGGGCATATCTCGGGGGTTGGGTCGGCGGCGCAAAAGGTTAGGCAGGCGGCGTACGACTAGGGGCCATGGTCGGGGGGACTGGGGACATGGTTTTCTTCTCCCCTCTTGTTCGTGGGGACTGAAACCTTGGTTTCCTACTGTATTTTTTAGCGTGAGCGATTTTTTTCGTGCAGGACGGAGTGGACGATGTACCAACCATCACTACAGATTGAGCTTTAATATTAGAGTTATCACAATTTTGGTCCTATCCACAACTGATGTTTTTGGACTGGAAATGTTAATCCAAGCAGAAGCATAAATGTTGTTTCTCATCTGGTTATGTTAATCTTTAGTGTGCTCAATGTTTTTGTATTTTCCACGGTTCCACCTGAAACCTTGTTATTTGTTCTGCTGTAGTAGTGTTGAAAACAGTTGCATAATAGAACTGTAGGTGTTGCTTGTAAGTACAGGCACTGGAAGTTCTCTGGCATCGTTGCTGTATTAGCTATTCAATATCATCTAGTGTTTTAGGTTTTTTTTTGTAAAACTTATTTCAGCAAGTGCTTTGTTTAATTAATAACTGCCTGACGTAGTGAAGTGCGATAGTCCTAATATGGTCATGTGAACGTAAACTGAATGCTTCTCTTTTATGGCAGTGGAAACTTCATTTATTTGAGCTAGAGCAGGAGCTGAAGACTGATCCTTTGACTAAGTATGTGCTGTATCAGGTAAGAAGTGTTGCCCCTTCCCAGTTACCTGATATGAATTTCATTTAGTACCTTAGATTTTTTTGAGAGCAAGTATATACTTGTGTGTAGTTACCACCAAATTGCTAATCTGGAAGTGAAGTGGCGTTAATACTTTCAAGTTGTAGTAGAGGTCGTTTTAGGATTTCACTGATGGGTTGGCAGTTCGGCAGCAGCCAGCATTGCGATCAACTGCACATGCTTTTTTGTTTCTGTAGTTGCAACTTGTTTCGGCTATTTCTTTCTGGCATACCAGATTTTCATATATGTATTTTAATTTTGTCCGCATAACTGCAGGACGAGAGGAGCAAAAGCTGGCGAGTTCAAGCTGTCTCTGTTGCTCCCGACAGATTCGAGAGCCGGAAGGCTCTTCCAGAGAAGTGGAGGGGCATGAGAGACGACGAGCTGTCGAAGGAAACTGGCATCCCTGGATGTGTGTTTATTCACATGAGCGGCTTCATTGGTGGGAATAAGACCTACGATGGAGCATTGGAAATGGCAAGAGCTGCCCTCAAATGCTAATTTGACCGAAGCACCAAGCACTAGAACAGTCTCACCCATGTTATGATTGAGTTGCAAAAAAAGTGCTGCACCTATCAGTTTTACCATTGACTTGTTAGCATTGAGTATGTATATTCCGTGGCATAAAACATCCCATAGCAGGGCTTGATGTCTGTATGGAACTGAACAAAGAACAGTTAAGTTTGATAAAGATGTTGAAACTCATTAATTTGTGGTCCTTCCCAATTTTTATTACTGTTGCAAGCATTCTCTATGCATAAGCGACTGATCGATTGACATGGCATTTCCGCCAAAAAAAGTCGGTTGTATTTGATTGATTCCGGTTTTATACCAACTGAGAGTCCACTTTCTGCATCAGCTGTTTTTCTTTTCTTTCAAAATAAGCCCCAGATTATGCAATTCAATGAGAATACAGGAATAGCCGGGACTTTCTGGTTCAGTTTTGCTTTTTGTGCATTTGAAATTACCAGTTCATTCATATTGAAAGTAGCAGTACATTTTTCGTTGAAAATATGGCCTTTCTATGTTTATGTTAAATTCCCCAGTTTGATCTTTAATGATAAGGGAATTGTACAAAATATGTCTCCGTAAATTTGTCCGTTTGATTTTTTATTGGGATAACGGAAATATGAGAACTTGAGAACTGGTAAGACGAGACAGAATTCTTCCGGCTTATCTTGGCTACATAAGACGAGAGCTGTAGCCGATAGATAACAATTAAGCGCCTTATCTTGGCTACATAAGACGAGACAGAATTCTTCCGGCTTCTATAACACCTCCATCACTCCGCCTTCATGGCCAGATAAGAATCACTCGCTAACTATACTAAGTCACTCATGATCAGTGTTACATGATGTAACTTTACATCCCCCACGTATAGGATATCGGGCTCCGCACGTCGTGCTCCCCGTCGACGCTGCTCCACGTCAGCCACCCGAACGCGGCGTCCATCGGGCCGCCCTGCGCCGTCGACTTGAACGTCACGGTGTACCTGACCTTGTCCCCGGCCTTCTTGAACACGAGCCTGGCTGGCTTCACGGACACGACGATGCTGGGTGGACCGGTGACCTTCACGGTGTACACGGAGCTGGCGGTGCCGACGTTCGTGAGCTCGCGGTGGTACCTGACGGTGGTGTGCGATTTCCGGAGGCCGAACACGACGGAGAAGGATGGGTAGTTGAGGTCGCCGGGGCTGGAGAGCTTGCGCTGGCACGTCGCGTTCGGCGCCCCCGTGATGGCCTGGACCTGCCGGGGCGAGGCACCGCCGACGGTGCACAGGAAGGCGACGTAGTCGTCGATGGACGTGTCGTAGACAAGGCCTGGGGACAGGGCCTTGACGGGGTCTACGTGGCCGGAGCCGAAGGACCAGGGCGTGGCCGTGCTGTTGGCGCTGCCGGCAGCCGCGTCCAGGAGGGGCGAGCCGGTGTTGTCGACGGCGTAGGCCGTGGTCATGAGCGCCGACTTGATGGCGCTGGGGCTCCAGTCGGGGTGCGCCGCCTTGACGAACGCCGCCAGGCCGCTGATGTGAGGGCACGACATGGATGTTCCTGCATCACCATGCATTAACTGTCAGGTTCTCGTTCAAGCTGGTAAGTTTTCAGTCTTTAATCAAGACAAGAGGTGCATGAATAGATTTGGTCTGAGCAAAATATATTCTGAAAGCTGCATGAAGTCCTAGTTTGTTTCGTTTTCTTTTAGTTTTGAAAAGGTATTCTTTTACCGCCAAAGACCTAAAGTGCTGTAGTAGTCCATGACTGTTTCTGTTGTATTCATACATGCAGCAAAAAATTCAGGTTCCTTCAACACCAGCGTTGTTACATGTACCTGTCTGGAATCTCAAGCCTGAACATGTGTCTGAAGTTTGAACTCCAAGGCAATGCCAAATGCATGAGTTATCAGTTTATCACCATCATCAAATAATTAAGCTATAACTAACTTTTATTGGCCCTCTGATATACTCTTGCATCAAATGTTCAGTATAGGAAAAGAGAAACACTAAGATGGCAGTTCAGATATATGTAACCAAAACATTCTTGCATCAAGCTAGGTTCAGTAAAGGAGAAAAGAGAGAAATAATCAAAGGCGTGCGGTAAAGCCTGCCAGTACTACCATCATGGCATCTTGATGCATGCCAACTAAAGCTAACCAAAAGATGTAAAGTTGAGGTGTTACGGTGCAATTTTTCAAGAAAGGTGTCGATCTCGGTGCAATGCGCTAAAAGCAACGGAATTATCACACCTGTGCAGTACAGAGCCAACAGAGGAAGCACGGCGTGCACTCACCTGACAGGATGTTGAACGCCGGCCGCCGCTCGTCGATGGTCAGCCCGGTCGGCCCGACGGACCCCGTCCACCCGGCCAGGATGTTCACCCCCGGCCCGATCACGTCCGGCTTCAGCAGCTGCGGCACCTGCCTGTTGGGCCCGCGGGAGCTAAACGCCGCCACCACCGGCGCCGGCTGCACGTCCACCGCGGTGCCGGCGAAGCTCAGCACCACCTCCGCGTCTGCTTCGGACTCCACGTAACTCCTTATAGCCTCGCCGCTCGTGGCGCCGACGGCGACGGCAGGGAGCAGGTGGCTGTCCGCGACGATCTCCTCGCCGCTCTGCGCGGTGTTGGCGAGCACCATCCCGACGCCGCCCGCCTGCTTCACCACCTGCCCCTTCTCCACCCGCGAGTTACCGCCCCGGTCGCACAGCACCACCTTGCCCTTCACCGCCGCCGCGTCCAGCGTGCCCGCCATGCACAGCTTGCTCGCGTTGCTGCCCGCGCGGACGCCTCTGTTGTACACCAGAGGGAACCTGTCGTCGCCGAGCCCGTCGCCTGAGTAGAGCGACATGCCGGCGTGGGTCTCGCCGTTGCCGAGCTTCGCGTACGCCGGGAAGTTCCGGTCGAGCGTGCCCGCTCCGACGGTGATGATCCACGGCGCGGTGTTCACCAGCGAGGACGGCGACGGCCCGCTGTTCCCGGCCGAGCACGCGACGACGATGCCGCGGCGGGTGGCCGCGAGCGCGCCGACGGCGATGGGGTCCCGCGAGACCGGGTACGAGCCGCCGCCGAGAGATAGGGACAGCACGTCGACGCCGTCGTCGATGGCCTGCTCCATGCCCGCGAGGATGTCGGAGCTGAAGCAGCCCTGCCGCCAGCACACCTTATACGCCGCCACGCGTGCTCCGGGGGCCATGCCCCGCGCCGTGCCGTGCGCGTACCCGAGGAGGCTCGCGTCGGCCACGACGGCCCCCGCCGCGGTGGACGCCGTGTGGGTGCCGTGCCCGTCGTGGTCCCTCGGCGAGGAGAGCTCGGTGTTGACGTGGGAACCGTTCCCGCCGCCGGCCCCGAATCCTCGGAAGAAGCCGCGCGCGCCAATGAGCTTGCGGTTGCACATCGAGGAGGGAAGTCGGTGGCGTTGGTCTCGCAGGTCCCGCGCCAGCGCGCCGGCACGGGGCCCATGCCGGCGTCGACGAAGCTGGGGCTCTCAGGCCAGACGCCGGTGTCGAGCACCCCGACGATGACGTCTGAGCTCCCGCCGTCGCCCTGCTCAGGGGCTGGGGCGGTGTAGGGCGGGAGGTGGAGGAAGAGCGGGGAGCGCGTGGTGTGGAGCGGGTGCAGGACGTCCTCGTGAACCGACGCGACGGCGGGGTGGCCGCGGAGCTCCGCGACGTGGGACGGGAGCAGGCGGGCCGCGAAGGCGGAGGGCGCGGCCGTGGTGTAGGAGTAGAGGAGGTGGCGCGAGGGGTCCAGGGAGAGCGAGTCGAGGTGGGCGTGGTGCCAGTGCAGGTGCGTGGCGTACGGCGAGGGCTTCAGCGAGGGGTTCAGGTACACAATGTAGGTCGCCGAGCCTTCATCGGCGGCGGCGGAGGCGAGCGCCGGCGAGGAGGAGGCGATGGCGGAGAAGAGGCCGGCGAGCACGAGCAGGAGGAGCGGTTGCTGCATGGGAAGCATGGCTCGTTCGTTCCGACCTCGGAGTGTACGTGGGGGAGTGGATGGAGTGGCGCGGCCGTGTGGGTGTGACAATCCGTCGAGGCGCTCTCGATTCAAATAAGAAACCGGGTGGCCGCGTATGGACGAACTTCCCGTTAATGGCAAATCTTAACTTCCCTCTCCATCGTCCCAGGCCTAATTCTCCTGTACGCCATTAGTGAAAGCAAAGAAAATCCGACGATCCTGTGCGTCCACATGTCACGGCCGTATCATCACGGTATCGGTGATCAGTGTCACCACCCACCACCGAAAAAATGTGTACGTGTGACATTCTAGGCCCGCCACTGCCGAAAAACGATTGTTGCTATGCATCGAGCTGTGATAAGTGGAGCTTGGCAAACAGCACCTTCGCAAACAGTCGGCAAACTATCAACTATGCACGGTCAATAAATTGAAATCGTCAATGGGAAAGCACTCGGTAAAGTTCAAAACTCCGCAAAATTTCAAGAACACTCGGCAAACATTAGCATTCCCTGCCCCGCGAAAGCTTCATGCTTTGGCACTAACTGCGGTGACGCCCTCGCGTGCCGCATTCCTCTTGAGGACGTCGTCAAGGTGCTCTTTACCATGCCATGGTCCCCCGTGAATACCCATGTCCTTTTGGACTTGGCGGTGGTGACGCTTTGCGACGTTACCCTCCTGGGGTGCTGTCATGGAGGTCGGGTGCCCTAGGGCATGGCGTGGAGTGTTCAGGCGTCTCGAAGTAGTGTTGGCTCCACTTTGTATCGTTTAGTTGTGTTGGCTTTATTTATAAAGGAGAAAGTTGCATAGACCAACAAGTCTTGGAGGGAAAGTTACGCAAGAGTAACTCTAATTTTTCTCTATTTTTTTTGCATAGACAAGTAAATCCATGAATAATTGGTTGCAAAGAGACATAATAACTATTTAGAAAAAATTTAAATAGCACTCTATCTTTTTTCTATAATCAAATATCTTTTATTAAGGGTAGCTACATGAGGTTCTGAATGACATACATAAGAAAAAAAAGTCAGGAGTTCTCTTTAAAATTGATTTTGAGAAATCTTTTAACAAAGTTAAATGGCCTTTCTTGTATCTATCCATGGATGTGAAGGGATTCCCAACTCAATGGATGGATTTGGTCATGAAAACAGTAACTAGTGGTAAAGTGGGGATCAACATTAATTGAGAAGCTGAACCCTATTTCTCAACACATCAGGGGTTGAGGCAGGGGAATCCCCTTTCACCATTGCTTTTTGATATTGTTGTCGACATACTAGAATTTTCATAAAAAAGGAACAAAGGGCTGGTCTACTAATTTGGGCTAGCTACATATTTGATAGAAGGAGGGGTATCAATTCTGCAATATGCAGATGATACTATTATCCTTCTTGAAGATGACCTAGAGAACATGCTAGAAACTTAAAAGTTATCTTGTGTCTGCTTGATCAAATGTCAGGTTTAAAAATTAACTTTCACAAAAGTGATATCTATTGTCCAAGAGAGGCTTTGGAGAGAGAGAGAGAGAGAGAGTAGCTTTGAAAGAATCTTCACCTATAAGTCTGGCCTACTACCTATGAAATATCTAGGTGTGCCAATTAACAGGAAGAGATTGAAAAACTAGATTGTGATCCCACTAAAGGGAAAATGAGGAACAAGTTGGGGCCATCACAAGAGAAAATGCTAGTGATGGGAGGAAGAGTCACTCTGATAAACTCTTCATTAACTAGTGTTCCCTTGTACATGCTCTCCTTTTATAGAATACCTCAGGGGTAAAAGAGAAAATGGGTAAAATTAGGAACAAATTCCTCTGGTATGAACATTGCACTACTTTAAAAATGGTTATGGAAGCTTTTTAATGAAGATGGAATATGGAAAAAATTCCTTAAGGGGAAGTATCTTCACAAATAAAACCTCTGCCAAGCTGTGGTAAAGAATGGCACTTCTGGCAAGGCTTGATGGAGAGAAAACACCTATTTTGGAGTTGTTGTCAGGTGCAGGTTGGTGATGGGATGAAGACAAGTTTTTGGGAAGATCGAGATGTCGCCTAGAGGGGGGGGGGGTGAATAGGCAATTAAAACTCTTGCGGATTTGTCTTGTAAGAATGCGGAATTAAACTAGCGTTTAGTTTACAAGCACAAACCCTAAATATGCTAAGCTCAACTAAGTGTAACAATAACAACTAGAGCTAAACAAGATAGGCACAAGATATATGTAGCACAAGTGATAGCAAGATATATGTACTTCAAGCACGATTGCTATCACAAGGAAAGAGAGCTCGGGTATAGAAATAACCGAGGCACGCGGAGACGAGGATGTATTCCCGTGTTCCCTTCCTTTGCAAGAAGGTACGTCATGTTTGGAGGAGTGGAGGTCCACGAAAGATTCCCCGCGCCACGAAGGCTCACCCTATTCTCCGGACCACACCCACGAAGGATAATGACCCTTTCCTTATGGTTAGCTTTTCCTCCGCTCCGGAGATGGCAAGCTCCACAACCACTTCACAAGCTCCACGAAGGAGAAGCCCGGGCCTCTTCACAGTCTTCTTGAAGAGATCATCGGAGCACCAACCGCCAACCCAACTAGGAGGTCTCCCTCCAAGAGTAACAAGCTCACGGTGTCTCACTCGAACTAATCGTGGTGGAGAGCTCAACACTATGCAATGATGCAAAGCAAGAACACTAGAGGTGTTCAAGTCCTTCACACTCAAATCCCACCCAAGCAACAAATGCTAAGATGAGATTGGAGAGGAAGAACAATGGGGAAAGTCAACAAAAGACTCCAAGATCTAGATCCCAAGAGTTCCCCTCACTTAGAGGAGAAATGGATTGGTGGAGGTTGTAGATCTAGATCTCCTCTCTTAGATCCCTCGAGAATGGGCAAGAATCATGGGGGGAATCAAGAGAGAGGGCAAGTTCTTCAAATGCAACAATGGAGGAGAGATAATGGAAGAACTAGCCCAGCCCAAGGTGGAAGAAGGCATGTTTATAGCCCAAGAGCAAATATAACCGTTGAGGAAAAAGACATGTGAAAATCGCAGGAAAAACGGGCCAGAAAAGTGGCCCAGCCGGCTGCCAGGCCGGCTGACCGGAATTCCTGCTGAGCAGCCCGGCCGGATGTCCAGTCGGGCCAGCCCACTAGCCGGGCGGGGCGGCGACCGCACTGTGCGGGAGTTAGGCCAGGGGGAGGCGGCGTGAGGTGGGCCGCGTGGGGCGAAGCGGCCCAGCCGGTAGGGAGGCCGGTCAGGCCGGGGCCAGTGCCGGGCGGGCCGGCGGCTGCCGGGCCCTTAGCCAGACCAGACCGGATGGGCCTCAGTAGGCTGTCCGGTTGGCATCAGCGCCCGGGCCGGTTTCGGCCGGGTGGGCCGGCGTGTGGGCCGGCAGGCCGGTCAGTCGGCCGGCTGCCCCTCCCCTTTTCATTTTCATTTTCTTCTTTTACTCTTTTCCCTTTTTCTTTAATAACAAATGCTCCCGGACTCCGATTCGAATGAAACCAATTTTGTTTGGACGATAACAACAAATGCTATCCAATAGAAAGTGAAAACACAAGAATCTGTCGGAGGGGATTTTATCATGAATATAAAAGGTAGAACATTATATCATGAATAACCGGTAAAATCACCCAACCTCAAAAACACATTAAAAGATGCATGCGGATTCCGTTTTCGATGAATTTGGGCTTGTTGTAAAGCTAGCAACAAGCTCAAGAACCTCACACAGAGAAACACCAAGAAGCAATAGGGATATGCAAAGTATGCAAAAGATTGAGCTCCCTAAGACGATGTGATCAAGTTACCCAACCGAAAGCCCCTCTTAATAGTGCGGCTATGTATCCTATAATCTGGTCTCCCATCAACCACCTTGAGACCGGTAAAAGGAAAACCTATCAAGGTCATACCTTTGCCTTGCGCATCCCACTTGATCTTGATGATAGCTATTCAAGCTCCACACAAGCCGGAATGCCTCAGCTTGATCATCGTTGCTTCGTGAAGACTCACAAATGCTCCCCCATACACCATAATGGGAAAGCTCCATTGATGCACATCTTCACATGTCCATTATCACCACATGGACGGCAAGCTTCAAGCATGTGATCCACTTGAGATGCTCATCTTGAACTTGCCCAACTCAACCTTGTATCTTCTCATACTCTATCATAATATCTTGAGGTGTATATAAAGAATTCTTCACTTGGAATCAAGCTCTCAAGATCTTGATCATCCATTGCTTATCACATAAGATAGAGTATGGCTAATATTGAGTTCCACATAAGAACTCCATCTTCATTTCTTCTTCTTGATCATATCACATATATATGTTTAAATCGATGATCTTGATGCCAATACACAAGGTGTATCTTTATCTTCATGGCATCCATACTTGAATCCAACACATGGAATACAAGTAGTACCTATGGAATATTCCTTCATATAAACTCAATGAGAACATTAGTCCATAGGGGTTGTCATTAATTACCAAAACCACACATAGGGGCAATATACCCTTACAATCATTGGATACGCACATCATGCCTAGCCAAAACTTTTCCTAGACTCTTCTCTGTATCCATGAACATGAAGGTAATTGTCAAATATGTTTTTGATAAAGGAGTCAATGGTCTTCGATTTAGAAGAGCAATGGTTGGGATGCTTACAATGGGATACATTGAAAAAATTGTTAGAAAATGTGATTCTGAGAGAGGAACCTGATATGTTAATATGGAAGTTAACAAATTCGGGCTCCTTTTCAGTTAAATCTTTCCATTCAGCAATGCAATGTGGACCGTTACAAATTTATGTGGAAAGTTAAGATACCACTTACAATTAATTTTTTTGTGTGGTTAGTGCTTAAAGGAAGTATTCTGACAAGAGATGTTCTTATACATAGAGGAGGAAAATGTGAGAAACAATGTCTTTTCTGTGGATGCAATGAATCCATTTCACATCTCGTTTTCACTATTCTTTAGCTAGGTATATTTGGAATGTGGCTAGCTGTAAATTTGGTTTAGCTTTTCAATTTGAATCAGCTGACGATTGCATCTCAACCTGGTTGAAAGGTTTTAAGGGAAAAAAGAGAGATGTTGGCTGTAGGAATTGCTTCTGTTTTATGGAGCATATGGAAGACGAGAAATTCCAAAGAGACTGGAAAGAAGTGTTTGGAGCGAGAAGATGTTGGACGCCTTGGATTCCGAGACTGGAACAATGAAAAAGAAATAAAAAAGAGAAGGCTTTTGAAGCGGATCAACAAGGGTTTACATGTGATGATGTTGAGGAGGAAAAAGGAGTAGACTAGGTGATGTATCTCTTATGTTAGCTTCCCTCCCCTGTTCCTTTTTTCTATTTTCGTTTTCGCCACCTATTCTCCCTTGTTGTCATAGTTTCAGTCTAGCGAGACTCTCAGTTTAAGAATGCTTGCTGTGGTTTGTGGGGGTGCTGTGTTTGTAAGGCTGAACTTTCTAGGACGTTGGTTTCATTAACGAAATCGGGGACATTGATCCCTTTGATCTAAAATATCTCTTTGTTATAGGGAATCTAGAGCACTCCCGCTAAAGTTGTGCACGTTCAACGCTAAATAGAATCTCCCGCTAATATCTCACTAAATCGTGCTAAAATGCTAAATTAGGCAAAAAAAATATGCTATTTATTCCGCTAGGATAAAAAAATTCTCGATTTCATTTCATGAAAGTTGGACCTGGTTAATTAAGTGGTGCATGCACTGGTGCACTCCTGAAAGGACACGGATGTCGCCTAGAGGGGGGGGGGGTGAATAGGCGATTTAAAACTTTTACGAGATGGGCTTAAAAAATGCGGAATAAAACTAGCGTTTACTTTGTCAAGCCCAAAGCCTATGTACTATGGTTCACCTATGTGCACCAACAACTTATTCTAAGCAAGAGTTCACCTATGTGCACCAACAACTTATGCTAAGCAATACAAGCAAGTATGTGATAACAAGATATATATAACTTCAAGCACGATGGCTATCACAAGGTAAAGTGCATAAGTAAAGAGCTCGGGTATAGAGATAACCGAGGCACGCGGGAGACGATGATTTATCCCGGAGTTCACACTCTTGCGAGTGCTAATCTCCGGTGGAGAGGTGCGGTTGCTTAGTGCTCCCGAACGCCACAAGAGGCTCACCTTGAGGTGTGGTTGCTCGATGCACACCAACGCCACAAAGGCCTCACCCCAAGATGCGGTACTCACACCACACACCGAACGCCACGAAGGCGCCTCACCTAAATCTCCGGTGACCCTCGCCACAAAGGCCTAAGTCACGGTTCCACTAAGGGATTTCCTTCGAGGCGGAAACCGGGCCTTACACAAAGATTGGGGCACACATCCACAACTTAATTGGAGGCTCCCAACAAATCGCCACAAAGGCCTAGAATCCGTCTAGGGTTCCAAGAACCCAAGAGTAACAACCTTCTTGCTTTCACCACCACGAATCACCGTGGAGAACTCAAACCGATGCACCAAATGCAATGGCAAGAACACCACAAAGATGCTCAAGTCCTTCTCTCTCAAATTCCAACAAAGCTACAAAAGCTATTGGGGGAATAAGAGAGGAAGAACAAAGAGGAGAACACAAAATTCTCCAAGATCTAGATCCCAAAGATTCACTCACAAAGAGATGATTTGGTTTGGTCAAAGTGTGGATCTAGATCTCCTCTCTCTTTCCCTCAAAATGGGGCAAGAATCATGGAGGGATAGAGAGATAGGGCAAGCTTCTCAATATCAACAATGGAGGAGAGAGAGAGTGGAAGAAGCAACAGCCCAAGGAGGAAGAAGGGGGTATTTATACCCCCCAAGAAAATCGAGCCGTTGCGGACTTTCGAGGGCCGGATAATCCGGCCTAAGTTGGGGCCGGATAATCCGCCCCCCGGATAATCCGGCCTCAGGGACAAAACCTGGTAAAAATCCGGCCAAAAGTCCGGCCCCTATCCAGAGCTGCTTTTTTTCTGGTCCTTAGCCGATTTCGAGGGGGCCGGATATTTCCGGATAATCCGGCCCGGATTTTCCGCCCCCCTGAAAACTGGCAGAGACAGCAAACAGAAACGGGCATAACTTTAGCATCCGGACTCCGATTTTGATGATCTTGGGCTTGTTTTAAAGCTAGGAACAAGCTCTACAAGATCATGCAGGAAACCATCATAGTCCAACAAGGGAGGATAGAAACAAATGATGAAAGGTTTGACCTATCTAAAAAAGACATACCGGTAAAACCTCCAATCTCGAAAATGCAACAAGTTGCCCATGCAAAAACCATTCTCAATGAACTAGAGCTTGTCATGAGAATAAACACAAGCTCTAAAACATCACATGGATAAGATCCAAATAAAACCAAGAAAGATGATGAACCAAACTCGAAAACGCAACAAGTGATCTATGCGAAATCCGTTTTCGATGAACTAGAGTTTGTCATGAGAATAAGCACAAGCTCTAAAACATCACATGGATAAGGTCCAAATAACAACCAAGAAAGATGATGCAAGGATGCAAAGGTTTGAGCTCTCTCCGAACGATACGATCGAGTTACTCACTCGAGAGCCCTCTTGATAGTACGGCAACTAAACTATAAACCGGTCTCCAACTACACTATGAGACCGGTGAGAAAGAAACCCTATCAAGAGCAAACCTTATACTTGCGCATTCCACTTGAGCTTGATGACGACGATCTTGACCTCAACAAGATGGAACGCCTTTCTTGCTTGTGCTTGCTTGACGAAGTCTTGTGGATTGCTCCCCCATAATCCACCATGGGAGAGCTTCTTCTTCGGCGCATCTTCACATAACCATGACCACCATGTGGATTGCTCCCCCATAATCCACCATGGGAGAGCTTCTTCTTCGTCGCATCTTCACATATCCATGATCACCATATGGATGGCAAGACTCAAGCAAAGGATCTCTTCGAGATGATTCATCTTGAACTTGCACTCCATTTCACCATGGCAAGCTTCAAGCTTATGAACTCTTCGAGTTGGCTCATCTTGAACTTGCACATCATTTCTTCATTCTTCATCATGTTGATGTCTTGAAGTAACTTGAGGGCTCATTTCATCTTCATCTTCAAGACATACTTGATACTTGATATCCTTCATCAAATTCTTCTTATTGCAACCTTGAAGCCAACATATGGTTCAAGAATTGCCTATGGACAACTCCTACAAATATAACTCAATGCAAACATTAGTCCATAGGGATTGTCATTAATTACCAAAACCACACATGGGGGCTCCATGCACTTTCAATCTCCCCATTTTGGTAATTGATGACAATCTCTTTGAGAGGGTTTATATAAGGAATTGAAGTAGCAAGCAAGTTGAATATATAGAGCAAACTCCCCCATAATATATGCGTGTGTGAATGATCTTGACTTTCATTGCATATATTGGCATTCAAAGCCTAGTGGAGTTTCCTCTAACTATTCAACTATGCAAAGCAACAAGATGCAATGCAATAAAGGCACATGCTTAAGCCCAAAGCAAAGACATAACCAAATTCCCTTAAACCCTCCAAACTTCTCCCCCATTGGCACCAATTGCCGAAATGGGTGAAAAATTTAGAAGGTCAATATAGTGGGAGTTCCTCCATAGCGTGTGCATTTCTCATAATTTGAGTGGAATCAAATGCACGTATCCAATGACGAATATTCGGAAGGAATCACACTATAGATAGGATCAAAGTTTGCAAAAAGATAACAAAGTCTAGAAGCTTCAACAAATGAAGCAAGCAACCAAATGAACCACAAAGAAGATACCAAAAGAAAGATAGATATTATGATAAGATCAAGAAGATTACTCTAAATAATATGAGGAAGCTCCCCAAGGTTTGTGCACAAAACTAGACAACTTGCATTGGAGTATAAAGTGCACAAACATGGAATCATCACTTCCATAATATCATTAAAAAAAACAAAAGATACCAAGTGAATCAAACTCTAATGATCACCAAAAGATAGTGCTATAAATCAAATGAGGAAGCTCCCCAAGGTACATGCATAAATTAAAATGTTGTATTTGAATACAATATGCATAACATGGAATCCTCACTCCCTCATTACCATTTAAAACACAAACATTTGCAATAGATCATAGATAGAAAAATAAGCTTAACACTTGCAACAAACTAATAGTTGAGCAACAAGAAAGAGGCACCATAATAAAAGGCTCAACCAAGATGATATGTGAAAGGCATGATAAAGCATATTATAAGACTATTACAAGGATGAGCAAAAAGCATCATCATAGTCTTCAATGAATTATATTGCTTAGCATGACCAATCAACACGCAATAAATAAATAAGATATCAAAAGGAGATGTATCATCTCTTATGTGTATAAGTTTCTCTAAGTGGGCAATATCACAAAGATATTTATCCACAAAGAAACATGCACACATAAAATAGATACGCAAGAAAAATAGTATGATATCCAAGACGAAGTCATGCAATATACCAATAAGAATTTTTGCTTAATAGCATGGCCAAAGGCTCAATTTTATCTTATTGTACATTCATGAACTTCAACCACAAACAACTAAAATACATCACAAATATCAACAAGGGATAGAATATAGTTGGGATGCATTTGAGAAAGGCAACAAGTATCACAAACGAGGATACCAAAAGAAGTAACTAAATTTGCACTTTCATCTATATTGCACATGTGAGAGCCTTGAGGAATTGATATGCAACAAAATTGCTAGATAGGCATAGTTGGGATGGATGAATCATGAGCATGATTTAAAATACTTCCCAATAAATGCACTCATCTCAAATTACTCACATTCACAATAAAGAGGTTTCATTAAGACTTTTGCAAGAAGTACAACATTTGCAAATCAAGAGATTCATGCCAAAATGCAACCATAAGGTTGGATACAAGAAAAGTATGCATGAGAAGATACTTGTTACCAAGATAGCATTGGTGAGGATGTAGTAGACATGTGTTCGTTGACCATCCTAGCTTGCCTCAAGTTACCATTGAGTCACCATTTCTCCCCAAGAGTGAGACAAGCATCCAATGCATATCCATTGTACCTAACACAAAGGTAAGTACAAAAAGGTCCCCAAACTAATTTGGTCCAAAGTAGTTAGACACACTACAACATATAGGACAAACTCCACAATTCTATGTGCATATAGATATGAAAATGAATTTCATGCACATCTTAGCCAAATTAGGATTTGATGGAGTTTACCCTATATATTGGATCAAAGAAAGTAACACATGCCATAAGATATACATTTATTAAATATGCATGCACAATACTTTCAAGAACCAAAGGAAGATACAATTTGGACAAAACACTAAATAAATCAAGAGACAATGGTTGCCCAAATTATATCAAAGAATCACATCAACACAAGATTGACTCCAAAGAATTATCTCATTATAAGAAGCTAATTAAACCTAAACACAAAGGAATGAGATAACCAACTCCCAAGAGAGCAAGGTTCCAACAAATAAACCAAACCCTCGAAACTTTTTATGATGGCACAAAGTACCAAAAAGAAAATTTATGTCTCCCAAAACCAAATTTTTGATAATGATCAAGAGAAGTTTAAGCATTATAACAAATATAGGAGAGCTCCCCCAATATTAGTGCATTATATAGGATTTAGAATATGGATACAAAATGCACAAAACTAGGATCATCACGCTACCTATATCTACTAAAAATGCTAAGAAAGTTTGAGTAGACAAATTAGATCCATAAGATGCAAGGAAGACACATGGGAGTCAAAGCACAACACATTCATGGCAATAAATAAGACAATTTAAACACAAGAGCCAATGTAAATATGATCAATAAATTTCTACCTCATAATAGATTGCCAATTGTCCTAGGACAAGAGGTATTAGGAAATATTTCCTGGTGGTAGTTTGTAAGTATATGTAAGATCATATTTACACCAAATAAAGCATATGGTAAAAGATAAGAGTTAACCATCATGCAAAGAGAGTTTCTTGATAGCTTCAAGTAGTCATACCAACATGCAAAGCAATTAATAGTATTCATACCAACATGCAAAGCAATTAATAGTATTCATACCAACATGCAAAGCAATTAATAGTATGACTTGAAGCACATGGTTTTCCAAAAATGTATTGAGGGACACATTGTGAAAAACCATGCCAAGAAAAACTTTCACAACCAAGATCCACAAAGATATTAGCAATGAAGCCATTTAAATAAATTGGAACTTGTTTGAGAAAACATGTCACATATGAGAGATAATTTACAATATCAATTCTATGTGACACAACCTCAAATGTTCACATTTCCTAGGCTTGTAATATGCACAAAGCTTATTACTCCCCCATAATGTGATAAGGAATTTATTTTCACAAGAGGCAAATAAGATCCAACTAGAGATATTAATGGACATTAGAATTTGAATTTCTCATGAAGATGACATACCACATAGAGACTAGATAATCTTGCAATATCAATTCTAAGTGATATTCCTCATGTACACACATTGTTAGGATTGTGAAATTCCTAAAGGCATATCACTCCCCCAAAATGTTATAGTTCATTAATCTCTCATAAGAGCCATATAAGATACAACAAGATGCAAAGAGGCTCCAACACAAGCACAAATACATGGTGTGCAACCAAACATTCATAGACTTGATTTCTCAAGAAAAACAAGTAGGATGCACAACATATACAAACACATGTTAGGAACAAAACTAACACATGCAAAGGGGCGAGTAACTTTCAATATAAATTTGTTGAGCACATGTTACCGCAAGAAGGAACATTGGGTATATGATAGAAGTAAGATAACCAAAAGACTTGGCTTGAGATAATATAAATGATGAAGATCCCTTAATTCTTCATGATGTAGCCAAGTCTCCAATGCCCTCCAACAAGCACCTATTGATCAAATTTTGGATTGTTGGTCCCCAACTAAGTTGGGTCCTAAGAGGTTAGTCACAATAGGCTTGGCAACCCAAATGGTTCTTTTCTTGACACCACTTTGAGCACCAACATATTTGGCAAACACATTGCCACCTTCATCCTTACGAAGAGAATAAATATCATCAATGGAGATAGAGTTGGATGAGGTACCAATAGTGCAAAAAGAGGAGATGTGGCCCTTCTCACGGCATATGTAGCAAGTTCTTTTCTTCTCCTTCTTCTCACTAGATTTCTCCACAATGGGAGCATTGGCTTGATTCTTATTGGGAAGTGGAATTTCTTCAACTTGAGGTTGAATATGAGTTTGAGCTTGAGGCCGCTTCCCTTTTGCTTCTTCTTCAAAGGGCAAGATCTAACATGGTGCCCTTCAATTTTGCACTTGAAGCAAACAATCTTGGCCGGGTCTTTGACTTGTACTTGGCCCTTCTTGTTGTTGTTGTTCTTGGACTTGTTCTTGTTGTTGGATTTGAATCCAAGTCCACTCTTGTCATTGGGGGATTGTTGCACACTTAACATCGTGTCAAGTTTGCATTTCCCTTCATGACTCTTTACCAAGTCGGTCTTCAAAGAAGTGACTTGGGCCTTGAGCTCTTTGATTTCCTCTACATGGTTAGTAACAACACAAGTACTAGAGGAAGTAGAACCTTCATTGTTAGAGCAACAAGGCAAGGAAGATAATTCATCACAAGATTTAGCAATACTATGAGTGGATGAATTACAAGGACTAGCACATGGCAATATAGCATTTTGAGTAGTAGTGCTAGTATCCACATGAGGCTCACAAGGTGTTGCCTTAGATATGATAGCCTCATGAGCTAACTTTAGCCTATCATGAGAGGCTAGAAGATCCTCATGGGAGCTAGAAAGCTTTCCATGATTTTCTTCCAACACTACAAGAAAAGTTGCCATGGCCGACGAAGTTGAAGTCGCGCCGTGGTTGCTGGTGTACCATGGCCGAAGATTTTGGTCCCTCCGTGGTGCATGTCAAAACTTTTTTTTTCTCGTTTTTGAGGCCACCTAGCCCGACGAAAGCGGCCAAAACGTCGCGTATGGTGGCCCGGGACGTGGTGCATCGCGAATTCTCGGGTTCGCCGTCCGAGTCAACGCAAATCCGCACCGCCGAGGGATGTAGGGCCCAGATGGCAGCCTCTCTGGCATTGTTTCTTTTCTCGATCGCGCCATCTCGTTCAACGTTCTCCGATCGAGCCGTTTACGATGCAGGATCATGGGTCCCGCATGTCATCCTCTATGAACCAAAATTCTTTCTATTCTTGGATTTTTTTTGACCCCCGATTTCCGGCTACTTCCTTTTTCTTTTGATCCCTTGCCGCCTTGGAAACGTTGAGACCGCCGTTGCTAAATTGGACCCGCATGTCATCCTCTATGTGCAATCAACTTTCTTTTCTTGGAGTTTTTTTTTGGCACCTCAAATTTGGTCACTTGCCTTTTTCTTTCGATCCCCTGCCGCCTCTCAAACGGTGATACCGCCGTCGCTAACTCGGGACCCGCATGTCATCCTCTATGCACTATAAAACTTTCTTTTCTTGAATTATTTTTGGCACCTCATATTTGGTCACTTACCTTTTTCTTTCGATCCCCCGCCGCCTCTCAAACGGTGATACCGCTGTCGCTAAATGGGACCCGCATGTCATCCTCTATGTACTATAAAACTTTCTTTTCTTGGAGTTTTTTTTGGCACCTCAAATTTGGTCACTTGCCTTTTCTTTCGATCCCCTGCCGCCTCTCAAACGGTGATACCGCTGCCGTTAACTCGGGACCCGCATGTCATCCTCTATGCACTATAAAACTTTCTTTTCTTGAATTATTTTTGGCACCTCATATTTGGTCACTTACCCTTTTCTTTCGATCCCCCGCCGCCTCTCAAACGGTGATACCGCCGTCGCTAAATGGGACCCGCATGTCATCCTCTATGTACTATAAAACTTTCTTTTCTTGGAGTTTTTTTGGCACCTCAAATTTGGTCACTTGCCTTTTTCTTTCGATCCCCTCGCCGCCTCTCAAACGGTGATACCGCTGCCGCTAACTCGGGACCCGCATGTCATCCTCTATGCACTATAAAACTTTCTTTTCTTGAATTATTTTTGGCACCTCATATTTGGTCACTTACCTTTTTCTTTTGATCCCCTGCCGCCTCTCAAACGGTGATACCGCCGTCGCTAAATGGGACCCGCATGTCATCCTCTATGTACTATAAAAGTTCATTTTCTTGGTTTTTTTTCACCCTCCGATTTTTGGCAATTTCTTTTTCTTTTGATCCCCTGCCGCCTCTCAAACGGTGATACCGCTGCTGCTAAATCGGACCCGCATGTCATCCTCTATGTACTATAAAACTTTCTTTTCTTGAATTATTTTTGGTTGCTCATATTTTTTCACTTGCCTTTTTCTTTCGATCCCCTGCCGCCTCTCAAACGGTGATACCGCTGCTGCTAAATGGGACCCGCATGTCATCCTCTATGTACTATAAAACTTTCTTTTCTTGAATTATGTTTGGCTCCTGATATTTTTTCACTTGCCTTTTTCTTTCGATCTCATGCCACGTTTGAAACGTTGAGAGACCCGCCGGCTCATGGGACCCGCATGTCATCCTCTATGTGCTATAAAAGTTTCCTTTGTTGGATTTTTTTTCACCCTCTGATTTTTGGCTTGCCTTTTTCTTTTGATCCCCTGCCCCCTTTGAAACGTTGAGTAAGCTCGTTGGCTCAAGGGACCCGCATGTCATCCTCTATGTCCATCAACTTTCTTTTCTTGGATTTTTTTTCACCCCCTAATTACTAGCTACTTTCTTTTTCTTTTGATCTCAAGCCGCATTACAAACATTGAGACCGCTGCCGCAAAATGGGACCCACATGTCATCCTCTATGTACAATAAATCTTGGATTATTTTTGGCTCCCGATATTTGGTCACTTGCCTTTTTCTTTCGATCTCATGCCACCTTTGAAACGTTGAGTAAGCTGCCGGCTCATGGGTCCCGCATGTCATCCTCTACGAACAATAAAAGTTTCCTTTCTTGGAGTTATTTTTGACCCCTAATTTCTGGCTATTTGCCTTTTTCTTTTGATCCCCCGCCCCCTTTGAAACGATGAGGACGCCGTTGGCAGGTGTCGGTCCCACATGTCATCCTCTATGAACAATAAAAGTTTCCTTCGGTGGATTTATTTTTGACCCCTAATTAATTTCTCGGCTATTTCCTTTTTTTTTCTTTGATCCCCCGCCGCCTTGGAATTGTTGAGAATGCCGCCGCCTCATTTTTCTTTTGGTCCTCGTGCCGCCTTGGAAACGTTGAGACCGTCGCTACAAAATGGGACCCGCATGTCATCCTCTATGTACAATAAAGTTTCTTTTCTTGGATTATTTTTGGCTCCCGATATTATGTCACTTGGCTTTTTCTTTCGATCTCATGCCGACTTTGAAACGTTGAGGATGCTCGCTGCCTCATGGGTCCCGCATGTCATCCTCTCGTAACGATAAATGTTTTCTTTTCTTGTATTTTTTTACCAACTGATTTTTGGCTTTTTTTTTTATTTTCGATCCCCCGCCGCCTTTGAAACGTTGACGACGCTCGCTGGCTCATGGGTCCCCGATGTCAGCCTCCCGTACAAGAAACATGTGATATTTTATTTTGCGTACAATAAATGTTGTATTTCGCTCTGAGCTATTGCAAACGGATAAATTAAATCTTTATATCTACATAAACAAACTTATATGTTGAATCTCCTTGTTTTTTGTTTTTGCGAAGCATAGGACTTTCCCGTTTTTTTTTTAGAAAAATTCGACCTTTCCTGTTTTGGAGTGGGCTGAAATTGTACGAGTCAAAAGGCCCAGCAGGATAGTTCGAAGGCCCAGTATGTCCAGATACATGCCCAATTGAAATCTTTCTTTTCTTGGATTTTTTTTCACACCCCGATTTCTCGGCTACTTCATTTTTCTTTCGGTCCCGTGCCGCCTTGGAAGCGTTGAGACCGCCGCTATAAAATGGGACCCGCATGTCATCCTCTATGTACAATAAAGTTTCTTTCTTGGATTATTTTTGGCTCCCGATATTATGTCACTTGCCTTTTTCTTTCAATCTCATGCCGACTTTGAAACGTTGAGGAAGCCGTCGGCTCATGGGTCCCGCATGTCATCCTCTATGAACAATAAAAGTTTCCTTTGTTGGATTTATTTTTTTCCCCTAATTTCTGGCTATTTGCCTTTTTCTTTTGATCCCCCGCCCCTTTGAAACGATGACGACGCAAATCGGCAAGTCGGTCCCACATGTCATCCTCTATGAACAATAAAAGTTTCCTTTGATGGATTTATTTTTGACCCTAATTAATTTCTCGGCTATTTCCTTTTTTCTTTTGATCCCCCGCCGCCTTGAAATAGTTGAGGATGCCGCCGCCTCATGGGTCCCGCATGTCATCCTCTCGTAAAGGTAAATGTTTCTTTTCTTGAATTTATTTACCAACCGATTTTTGGCTTATTTTTCTTTCGATCTCCCGCCACCTTTAAAACGTTGACGACGCCGTCGGCTCATGGGTCCCCAATGTCAGCCTCCCCATACCGCAAATCCTCTTCTCGCAAAGGTTGTATTTCTAGATAGATAAGGTGGATTCGAATCGCCATGGTTCAGGCAAACTTGTGTAAGCCTTCTTGCACCGATTAATGGAAGTAGTGTATAGCAAGGTCAAGACATGTGGCTCGGTGTAATGAATCTATTTGAATCATGTTGTGGGTTCAATCTGATAGTTCTCTAACAGAGTCAGCCAAAATAGAAATTAAGTTTTTTTCTAAAACGGAAATGCAAATTAAGATGAACACAAACATTAGTTATCATAATAGCTGATCATACATACATACTTGCTAAGAGCAAAAGCTTGCCGGAGTTTTACCACCCATACAATTAATTAGCAGTTCAGATAAGATAACCTTATATAAGTATAACTACAAATGCATTTGCTAAGGGCTCATGGGGCAACAGTAACTAGACAACCGCGAACTTTATGACCAAGCATGTCACAGCCGGCATCGAAAGATCTTGACCTTCAACTTTGATCCAATGCGAAGTTTGGCACCGTCAATGAACTTTTTCCACTCGGAAGTAACAACCAAGCGGCCATCTCGTGGGACCGACGGAGTACCGTCCCTCCACGGTGAGACCTTCACTCTCCATGACGAGGGAAATCTTGCCCCTTCGGCCAGCATTGAGATCCTTGGAGATACTTTTAGGCAATTTCTGATTCAAAGCAAGAGATACCACCAAAAATTAGTCAATGGCACCAATGCACTGAACCATGTGAGACTTTGAGCAGAGAAGACATCAAGATAAGAGCAAGCTTATGCTCGTCATATACTCACGAACATAGCCTTCGGATGCGTCCCGGTCACCACACGGTGGCCACAGCAATGAGCCGAGACCTCGGTGATCCGGGTCGGGGCAGGTGCATGAGCCCGGGCCGGTACACGAGCTGAGTGCCGATGCAGGAGACTCGCCGGGCAGGTGCAGAACGGTGCCTCTAGAGGAACCGGTGCCGATGCAGAGACTGCTGAGGCGGTGCAAGTAACGCGGTGCAGCTAGAGGAACCAAGGCCGATGCGAGAGCCTGCCGGGCGTGTGTAGTATATGGGGCCTCTACGAGAACCAATGCTGATGTAGGGGACTGCTGGGTAGATGCAGGAAACGGAGCTGGTACAGGAACCGGTGCTGATGCAGGAGAGTGGGAAGCCGGTGCCAGTGCTGGTGTGGTTGCCCTTTGTGACATCCGCTCATGTTCCATCAGGGGATCTGCAGCTTTGATCATGTTAAACCCAGCAAGCTAGAACAGAGGGAATGGTTTAGAACAACTGCTCATGCAGTTATCAAAAGATATGAGTAGAAAAAAGTTACATATTATATATTTGGAAGTGTCTCC
This sequence comes from Lolium rigidum, assembly GCF_022539505.1. Taxonomy (NCBI): domain Eukaryota; kingdom Viridiplantae; phylum Streptophyta; class Magnoliopsida; order Poales; family Poaceae; genus Lolium; species Lolium rigidum. The sequence goes on along the minus strand of NC_061512.1, from coordinate 212,030,690 downwards.
AACTCTGTAAGCGCTACGTATATCCGCCCGTTTGAGTTTCGATCCTCAGCTCGTCGCCCTTCTTCGGACCGTAGTCAAAAGCAAACTTTCTCCAATCATGTCCATACAAATATGTGATGGCCTCGCGTCTTGTAGACATACACCTCATAGACCGTGTAGGTGTTCATCAATTTGCCATTGCCATGCATAGTGAAAGACCCTTCATGCGGACACATCCGGTTAATCATAGGACGAAGTTCACAAGGTACATACCGCATGTGAAAATTGATACAAATGTAAGAAGCAGTGAAGACTAAAAACAAGACTTTACTATATGCCAATTCATGCTAAACCACTGAGAATACATACATGTAACTCTGTGAAGGAGCTACTAGAAAGGTAGATAGAGCCATAGGAGGTGTTATATGCGGGGTATGTACATGGGCTCGCCATATTCCCGCAAGCTCGGCATCGGGATGGTGAAGGAAACATGGGAGGTACTACTGGTGCGTAGCGCTGAATGTAAGTGGAAGAATTAGGTTGTGTAAAGTGCATAGTTCGCAGCAATGCAAATGTTGACAAGCGAGTGCATAACACTATGTTACAAACCGAACAAGTGGAAAATTAGTGTATGATGAATATAAGCATGCTAATTTGGTGTTTCCGAATTCCAAAAAGCATTAGACAGAGCCGGTGATAATATCGTACATAAATCATGGCATGTATATGTGGCTTAAGAAAATATACCCGAACCCTTGGATGGTTACGGCCCGACTGGTCCTTGGACTTGAGCTTATATAAGCATCCGAAGGTGGGCCGACAGAGAACTTGGTGGCAGCCTCTCGCAGATGCCTCATCGACAGCTAGCTTGCAATCCTTTTGACCAATGAAGGGTTAGCAGCTTCGACCGCATATGAAAATTGAAGAGCAACAGACATCAGCAAGTGATATATAAAATGAATCTATGAGACACCGATGCATATAGTGCTGGATGTAAGTGTAAGAATAGGTGTGTGTGTGTTTCGAACTATTGGTAAGCATTAGACAAAGCCGGCAATAAACAGTACAAAAATCAAATCATGTATGAGGATTAAGAAAATATACTCGCTATCGAAAAGGGTACCACCTAACTGGCCCGTGGCCTTGTGCTTGAGGAGGTTTTCGAAGATGGTGGCGGCACCATCGTCTTCACAAGCAGCCTCATCAGGATCATTTTTTATCCATTTGAGTAGAGGCACGAAGTTTCATCCCGCATATGAATAGCAACAGAACTCATCATTGATATTTAATAAATCTATGAGATAGACCGATGCAAATAGTGCGGGTGTAAGTGGAAGAATAGGGTTGTGCATAGAGAACAATTGACAACAATGCAAATGATTACAAAAGAAGCCAATGGAAATCAACAGCTTATATACTTGGATGAGACAGATCGAAAAGTGAAAAATTAGTGTATGATGATTGTAAGCAAACGCAGTGTTTCTGAACTTTTGGTAAGCATTAGACAAAGCCAACAATAATTAAACAGATAATAATGAAATCATGTATGTGGATGGCCCATGGCCTCGTGCTTGTAGAGGTTTTCGGAAGATGGTGCCGGCACCATCGTCCTCACAGCAGCCTCATTAGCCTCATTTTGCATCCACTTGAGTAAAGGCGCAGCAGTTTCAGCCTGCATAAGAATGGGAACAGATCTCAAGCAAGTGATATTGAATGACTCTGAGACAGACTGATGCATATAGTGCTGGATGTAAGTGGAAGGGTATGGCCGTGTATGGACAACAGTTCACAACAATGCAAGGGTGTGTTCGGTTCTGAAACAGCGTGGAATGGAATGGAATGGTTCCATTTCAGAGGAATGGAATGGTTAAATTTTTGTTCGGTTGGGATAAATGGAGAGCAGAAGAGATCGAGGTTAAACTAACCATTTGTCTCAAAATTGTAATTAACAATTGCAAATGACATTTTAATCTCAAAGTCGTAATTAACAGCGCCTAATGGTGCTCTTTTAATCTAAAAATCGTAATTAACATCATTTTTTGTTGGGTTAGGGGAACTGGAGTAGATGAACATTACCGTATGATGATTGTAAGCAAACGAATTTGGTGTTTCTAAACTTTTGGCTTCGAGATCTTATGGGTTTCAACTCTAGCCTACCCCAACTTGTTTGGGACGGAAAGGCTTGGTTGTTGTTGTTGTTGTTGTAAACTTTTGGCAAGCATAGAAAAAACCGACAATAAACAGAGAAAAATCAAGGCATGTTTTGTGGATTAAGAAAATATACCATATTCATTAAAAGATCACCACCCACTGGCGCGTGGCCTTGTGCTTGTAGAGGCATTTAGAAGATGGGGGCGGCATCAACATACCGGCAGCTCGATCAGCCCGCAGTTTTGATCTTCCTTTTGAGTAAAGGCCCTAAAGTTTCGACTCCGCATATGAATAGCAAAACAAAAGGCGGACCTCAAGCAAGTGATATTGAATTACCGTATGAGATAGACCGATGCATATAGTGGATGCTCTTAGCCTTTTGCAGCAGTGAACACTAGCTATGGACATGACAAAAAACTAGTTAACTCAGCTTTGTCTAGATATGAATGTACTACCACCATCCAAAAGCTTAAGCCTTATTTATTTTTGAGAAATCAAAACAAGCAAAGTTTGACCAAAATTTTAGAACATTCTATCAACAAATATAATACTCGTGTAGATACCGTAGGAAAATATATTTTATTATCTATTTAATGATATTAATTTTGTATTTTGCATGTTACTGATTTTTGGTAAAAGCTTAGTCAAACATGGTATAGTTTGACTTTCTAAAAATAATATAAGCCCAAAGCTTTGGGATGGAGGCAGTAGTATCTAGAGCTAAAACACATCTAGATACATCCGTATCTACGGATAGTTGAGTCAATTAATTTGGATCCGAGGGAGTATCGTATTCGGACTACATCATGGTAAGTTGGTTAAAAAATTACCCTCAGGCGGTCCCCCGCCCAGCTCGGCAGCTGGCATTTCGCTTCTTGTGCCGCAGATCGGGCCATGCTCCCGCACAGTAGGGGCGCTATTCTCGTTCCCCATAGCCTCAGCACGACGAACCTGGAGGTACCAACCTGATACGAGAATATAGAGCATGGTGTCACAGAGGCTTTACGCACAAACAGCCGAAGACATGTGCTACTTTAAGCATATTCCGAACAGGAACAGATTGAGGATGCAGAGAGACACTTAAAAGGTAAAGAGTGGATAAGCAAACGGAGTACCTGCTCATGGGCCGGGGACGCAGCTCAGAGCTCGCCCAACTGCCCACATGCGTGGTGGCCTTACGCTCCATTGCCCCCACCGCCGAGGTCTTACCTTTCCTGTACAAGCTGACAAAAGATACAATGAGGATCAGCAGAAACTACAAAGGTTGCAAATGTCGACAAATAAAGGAAGAACACCCCAATCCAAGCAAAGGTAGCCCCCGCCCCCACCCCCATCAATCACTCCCAGCCTCGAGGGTGACCGTAAAGACGCCCCTTCGCCCGTAATAGAAAAGAGATGCGCAAGATATCGAGGAGAGGAAAAAAGAACCGATCTCGAGAAAGGAAAGAACATTACTAGTCCTACCTAATCCGCTTGGTCTAGATGCAGCTTGCCCCTCCAAGCCGGATGCCTGGACGGTGGAGGCGAAAGGAGGGGATCGAGCTAGCGGCTTGCATCCGTCGGCAATCGGCACTCGATCGGGAGAGAAGGGGTGCTACATAAAGGGGAGGGGTAACATATTTTATTACACAGTGAACTTACTGATGTGACTAGTCATTACATGTCTCACTGAAACTAGGGCCCATAGCGTGGCACCCCAAATTCACTTGAAGCTGCCCGGCGGGACGCATTGGCGCGTCAAGGAAACATTTCACAAAAATTCGAAATTCAAGCACACCGCCACGCGCCAAGCACGCGGCTGTTCCTTCCTCTTCCTCGGTTCCTCCTCCCCTATCCGAAAAACCCCCAAATCCCAAGCTCAAACCAAAAAAAAACTCCCCGGCCGCCATGCATGTCCTCGTTAACCCGCCGGAGATCGTTCCCGACGATGCGGACCCCCCGCCCCGAGATCCGGAATCCGTCCACCCTCGAGGCACCGCGTGCTGTCTCGCAGCTAGCCGGCTTGAGGGCGCCGAAGAGGAAGTTCCGCCGGAAAGTGCTCATGGCAACCGTGCAAGCTCACCGGCGTGCTGCATCCCGAGAGGAACTGGTCAAAGCTTTGCTATTCGCCACACACAAAAATTGCGGGCCAAGATCTGGTCAAAGCTTCGTCGATGGCTTGCCGCGAGAGGGTTGGAGTCCAGAGTCAATAAACTAGCTGCTCAATATATTAACTGACTCAAGTTTGTTAGTCTAGTTAACAAATGCATCTAGATACATCCATATCTAGACAATTGAGTCAATTAATATGAATCAGAGGGGAGTGCCTGAAAGTGTTTCATGCTACCAATTAATGCGCTGGCAGAATCGTCAGTAGAAGTAATTGTGCTACTACTCATACGATGAACTGATTGTGTGGGTGTCGAATTTTGCAACGCGATCATCCACCGAATGCTTAATCTAGCGCCAAAGGCGCACAAATCATAACATACTACAGCACCGTAACATAAGAGTACGAATCATAAAGTAGCTCAACATTTTGCATCAGTGGCTGGGTGGTCCCGAGACTACCGGGACGCCTCGATGATCTCCGGGTGTGCATCCTCTTCAACGCAAAGCCGTGTACTCGGTCCACGGCCTCCTTCACGTAGGCTGGATAATCTCAGGTGTGGACCTTCGTCTATGAGAGGCTCGTCATCGCACCATCCACAGTGCATCAGGCTCGGCTGGTCTTGGAGACTACCCGGACGCCCTCGATGATCTCCAGGCGTGCATCCACTTCAACGCAAAGCTGTGTACTCGGTCCACGGCCTCCTTCTCGTAGGTCGGATAATCTCAAGTGCAGGACCTTCGTCTATGAAAGGCTCGTCATCGGCACCATCCACAGTGCATCAAACTGAGATTCATCTTCAAATCTCCCATCAAACTGAGAGACCTCTTCAACTCTATGCTTCGCAATTAGTACATCAACCGATTAGACAAACATCTAAGGGATGCAACCCGAACAAATGCCGTTTTACATATTTACCTTCTCATCCGGCACAACGACATGTCCCGAGCTGAAACCCGTTTCCCGAAGCAAGCGCTTTTTCTCTCCTTCCCGTCCATCCATCCGCAACAAGTTAAATTTGAGTACGTAACCTTGCACAAAGCAATGCAAACTATTGATTGAAACAGTGGCAAGCATCAATATAAATAATTAACTACATATGCCAAGACACATACAAGTGTGAGCAAGATCTCGCTTCTCCCGCTAAAGGATCATTATATGGTTCACTCATGCTAAACCCGCCTAACATATGTGCGGTCCATCCCAAAATGTGTAAATGATCTCGCCACTACAGGGTGAGGCCTCTTCTCACCATTCATACATGTGCACGCGGGCAATACACGTCCAGGTTGTGACCTTCATGAGCTCTAATAAACCCCATAAAGGGTTGAACACCATTTATATATGAAGGGGAACATAAGTGTCCATGCAGTGATCCAAGTTCTGTCCATCCGTTTAATTATGAGATACGATGGTTGGTGATTAATTTAAGGCGAAGTAGGAAATGTATATCAATCGAGTACAAAACTATACTACATGATTATGCATTTCAAGCAATCATGTCGAGTACAAACAAAAAATGCCCATCGACATTTTAGCAAACAGATCGTGTACAAAACCTCGCTATGGCATTTCAAGCAAATTAACGGATCGAGTGCAGAACTCGACTCTATATGCCCACGCAAATGAACAAATTGATCGATGACAAATCGAGCGGAAAACTATAAAGTGCCAATTAGTTCGAGCATACCGACGAATTTTTTTAGCAAGCATCAAGAAAATATAAATCGTTAGGCCGTCTTGCCCGATACATGATTGAGCTAGAGATAGCAGCCCTACCGTGGATCAACTTGACCGCCGGCGTGCCTCGAGAAGAACGACGGGAGGGGAAGCTTCTTCTTCGCACTGGACGGGACGGGGAGGGAAGCTCTTCGCACGGACGGGATAAGTTGTGTAGGGGTGGGTGGGGGTCATGCGGCCGGGCCGCCGGGGTGATAATTAAATGGCGTTTAATGGAGTTGCGTGTGTAATTTGCCGTGCACAAGGTTGAGGAATAGGCGGTTCCCTTTGCCGCGCGCACAATTCAAACTATCCCGCCCATGTAGTTGAAATTCGCCATATTTTCGTTAAATCGACATAAAGTCATGTGAGTGGGGGAAAATTAGCAAAGTTGCTTGAAAAATAGTAAAACTCTGAATTATCCTTTAAATATGTTCTACTTCGTGTAGAAATCGGGTGTGGAAGCATGTTGAGCTGTTTTATTTGTACTTTCTTCATTAAAACTCCCATTTTATGCACTTTGGATGGAAAGAAATCATTTGTACATAAATTTTGACAACGCCATTTGCAAACACTAATTGTTTTACATGCCAAGATGCACCCATCCACCAAATATATATGGGGCAAAAGTTTATCACAATCTAGCAGATATGCACAATTAGTGAGGGACCCCTTTGATTTTGTGCAATTTCCACTAATTAGGTAGAGAGAAGGGGTTAATTAATTAGGCCATGTTAGGGGTTATGTGTTTTAGATTAGGTTGTGTGGATTCAAATACAACTTCTTTATTTGTGTGCTATGATTAATCAAAACTAGATTGATCGACTGCGCACACATTATTAGAGGCGCATGCCTTTGCGCACAAAGTGCATGTGTGTGTTGTTGGCCACCAATTAACGAGAGAGAGAGAGAGAGAGAGAGAGAGAGAGAGAGAGAGGTAGAGAGAGATCTACATACGAGAGAGTGATTGAAATCGATATAGGCCATGTCGTATATATTAATTGGTGTTAATCTACCGTTTAATTTGCTAGCTAGCTGCTATATATATAGATCGAGCATGTTTTTATTAGATCGGGTTATAGCTAGCTAGTATAGTTTAGGGTTATGTGTTTTAATGAACTAGGGTTTGATTATCTAGGGTTAGTTACATATATATGGTTTAGGGTTAATGCGCGCATGGCACATTTAATTTAATTAGAGGACCGCGAGCTAGGCACCCCCGGCCTCGCTCGATGCACAATTAAGTGTCGTTGGCCTATACATAAGGTTTAATTAGGGTTTTAGGGTTAGCTAGGGTTTAGGGTTAGGGTTTAGGGTTTAGGTGTTTAGCTAGCTAGGTCTAGGTTTAGTTTAGGTGTTTAGGGTCTAGGGTTTAGGGTTAATTAATTAGTGTTTAGGTGTTTAGGGTTTAGGGTTTAGGGTTTAGTGTTTAGGGTGTTTAGGTTTAGTAGGATTTATGGTTTAGTGTTTAGGTGTTTAGGGATTAGGGTTTAGTGTTTAGGGATTAGGGATTTAAGGTTTTAGGGGTTGTTTAAGGTTATTTAGGGATCATCGATCGAGTGCGCACACACATTATTAGAGGCACTCCGCGCCTTTACGCATAAAGTGCATGCGTATATATGTGTGTGTTTTTGGGCCACCAATAACGATATATAGATGATCGAGAGAGATCGAGATTGAAATCCCCAGAATATATATGTTCAAATATACATTAAAATATATGCACGAATGCATTGAGGCCATGCATGCACACTAATTATATATATATATGAGGCAACTTAATCAAATGTGTTTTCATTCGAGAGAACTTGTCAAAATTCAGTTAATTAATTTATCACGATAATTATATAATTAATTAATGAATCTTAGGATATGTTATACAACATGATCGATATAGGCCATGTATATTTTAATTGGTGTTAATCTATGGTTTGCTAGCTAGTCGCTACATATAGAGCATGTTTTTATTAGATCGGGTTATAGCTAGCTAGTATAGTTTAGGGTTATGTGTTTTAATTAAGTAGGGTTGATTAGCTAGCTAGGGTTAGTTACATATATATGGTTTAGGGTTAATGCGCGCATGGCACATTTAATTTAATTAGAGGACCGCGAGGCACCCCCTGGCCTGCTCGATGCACAATTAAGTGTCGTTGGCCTATACATAGGGTTTAATTAGGGTTTTAGGGTTAGCTAGGGTTTAGGTTTAGGGTTAGGGTTAGGGTTAGGGTTTAGGGTCTAGGGTTTAGGGTCTAGGGTTTAGGGTTAGCTAGGGTTTAGGGTTAGGGTTAGGGTTAGGGTTAGGGTTGGGGTTAGGGTTAGGGTTAGGGTTAGGGTTAGGGTTTAGGGTTTAGGGTTTAGTGTTTAGGGTGTTTAGGGTTTAGGGATTAGGGATTAGGGACTATTAGGGATCAGGGATTTAAGGTTTTAGGTGTTGTTTAAGGTTTAGGGATCATCGATCGAGTGCGCACACACATTATTAGAGGCACCCGCGCGCGCCTTTACGCATAAAGTGCATGCGTATATATGTGTGTTTTTTGGGCCACCAATGATATATAGATGATCGAGAGAGAGAGATCGAGATTGAAATCCCCAAGAATATATATGTTCAAATATACATTAAAATATATGCACGAATGCATTGTAGGCCATGCATGCACACTAATTATATATATATTATGAGGCAACTTAATCAAATGTGTTTTCATTCGAGAGAACTTGTCAAAATTCAAGTTAAATAATTTATCACGATAATTATATAATTAATTAATGAATCTCAGGGATATGTTATACAACATGATCGATATAGGCCATGTATATTTTAATTGGTGTTAATCTACGGTTTGCTAGCTAGCTGCTATATATAGAGCATGTTTTTATTAGATCGGGTTATATCTAGTATAGTTTAGGGTTATGTGTTTTAATTAAGTAGGGTTGATTACCTAGGGTTAGTTACATATATATGGTTTAGGGTTAATGCATGGCGCATTTAATTAATTTAATTAGAGGACCGCGAGGCACCCCTGGGCTGGCTCGATGCACAATTAAGTGTCGTTGGCCTATACATAGGGTTTAATTAGGGTTTAGGGTTAGCTAGGGCAGAGGGTTAGGGTTAGGGTTTAGGGTCTAGGGTATAGGGTTTAGTGTTTAGGGTGTTTAGGGTTTAGGGTTTAGGTATTATGGATTTAGGGTTTTAGGGTTGTTTAAGGTTTAGGGATCATCGATCGAGTGCGCACACACATTATTAGATCGAGGCACCCGCGCCTTTACGTATAAAGTGCATGCGTATATATGTGTGTTTTTGGGCCACCAACGATATATAGATGATCGAGAGAGAGATTGAAATCCCCAAGAATATGTTCAAATATACAATAAAATATATGCACGAATGCATTGTAGGCCATGCATGCACACTAATTATATATATATTATGAGGCAACTTAATCAAATGTGTTTTCATTCGAGAGAACTTGTCAAAATTCAAGTTAATTAATTTATCACGATAATTATATAATTAATTAATGAATCTCGAGGATATGTTATACAACATGATCGATATAGGCCATGTATATTTTAATTGGTGTTAATCTACGGTTTGCTAGCTAGCTGCTATATATAGAGCATGTTTTTATTAGATCGGGTTATAGCTAGCTAGTATAGTTTAGGGTTATGTGTTTTAATTAAGTAGGGTTGATTAGCTAGGGTTAGTTACATATATATGGTTTAGGGTTAATGCATGGCACATTTAATTTAATTAGAGGACCGCGAGAGGCACCCCCGGCCTGCTCGATGCACAATTAAGTGTCGTTGGCCTATACATAGGGTTTAATTAGGGTTTAGGGTTAGCTAGGGTTTAGGGTTAGGGTTAGGGTTAGGGTCTAGGCCGGGTTTAGGGTTTAGTGTTTAGGGTGTTTAGGTTTAGGGATTAGGGATTATATATTTAAGGTTTTAGGGTTGTTTAAGGTTTAGGGATCATCGATCGAGTGCGCACACACATTATTAGAGGCACCCGCGCCTTTACGCATAAATTGCATGCATATATATGTGTGTTTTTTGGCCACCAACGATATATAGATGATCGAGAGAGAGAGATTGAAATCCCCAAGAATATGTTCAAATATACATTAAAATATATGCACGAATGCATGGTAGGACATGCATGCACACTAATTATATATATATATATATATATTATGAGGCAACTTAATCAAATGTGTTTTCATTCGAGAGAACTTGTCAAAATTAGAGTTAATTAATTTATCACGATAATTATATAATTAATTAATGAATCTCAGGGATATGTTATACAACATGATCGATATAGGCCATGTATATATTAATTGGTGTTAATCTAAGGTTTGCTAGCTAGCTGCTATATATAGAGCATGTTTTTATTAGATCGGGTTATAGCTAGTATACTTTAGGGTTATGTGTTTTCATTAAGTAGGGTTGATTAGCTATGGTTAGTTACATATATATGGTTTAGGGTTAATGCATGGCACATTTAATTTAATTAGAGGACCGCGAGGCACCCCTGGCCTGCTTGATGCACAATTAAGTGTCGTTGGCCTATATATCTTATATCTTATATTTACTAATTGGAGACTCCCATTAAGCCTCCACGTTAATCCTAGAAAACAACAACTAATTACCCGTCCGATCTATGTATTTGCTATTAGCAGTCGTCGGATGAATATAACTTACCACGATCTGTCCCGCAGGCGTAGGCGCTTAGGTCTCCGAATTGGCTACGGAAAACTATCTCAAATTTTCGCATCTCCAATCCCACAGCGATTCCTCAGGCGACCCCTAACGGCGTTGTTCCGCTGACCCCATCGTGCTCTCTCCGTGTCTTCCATCCCATCCAGGGCCGGCCCTGATGGGTGGGCAGGGTGTGCGGCCGCCCAGGGCCCCAAAATTCTGGGGGCCCAATCCTAGATATATGTACATGTATATATACGATTCTATCTAACTATGTTTAGCTGAAAGAAAAAGCATGTGGCCTGACCAGAGAACCTTGACGCGAACGTGCTGGACTAAAAGTCTAAATAATAGCGTTAGAACCAATCCATCGATCTCGGGAGTAGATGATTAGTTAGCTACTTTCGTACGTCGCTTCGTATTCCACGCAGCCTTAATTGAGAGTAGTTCACGAACTTTTCTCTACCTCGCACTTCGTCGGCAGGGATCGATCTCCCGCTACTCGTGTTCTCTTCCTACACCAATCAGCGATCTTCCAGCAGGGATCGATCTTCCGATCGATCTCATGGAGATCATCTCTCGCATTAACAAGCTCATAGACGTAGCGAGCGGTGCACCGCGCACAACACTGTCGGCTGCCCGCACTGATCAGCGATCCCATTGCCGTCCACCGTCAGTAACCGTTCACGACTGCTCATGTAACACACTCTTTTATTTCCAAATAATTTTCCTCTAATTTTGAATTTTTTATGGTCAGTTCGTCGAATCGTCTTTGTTGAGAAAGGGTCCATCTGGTCACGCTAAAAGGAAAAGAGCAAAAGAGGTGGCTACAAGAAAATTTTAAGGTAATATATATATAAATTAGTAGATATACTATTGTGTTTGGATGTATTTAAATGTTATTTGCAAAACGTTTTTTACATATATATTCATTATTGCTATCGTGATATCTATATTAAGGCCCGAAACTTTATTCTCGCCCAGGGCCCTCAAAATCTCAGGACCGGCGCTGATCCCATCAGAAGGTAAGAACCAATCCAGTCTCCCCTGATCCCGTTCGTCTCCAACAATTAAATACCCTATTTTGTCAAACAATCTGTAAATCAATTGGCCAGTTCGTTGATGGTAGCTGCAGAAAACCAGGTGGGGTGCCAACGTCAACTTGAGGTATACTAAGCTGTCAAACAATCTGTAAATCAATTGGCCAGTTCGTTGATGCTAGCTACAGAAAACCAGGTGGTGTGCGAAATTGCAAACATCAACTTGAAGCATGCTAAGCTACCGTATTAGTTTGCGAGGCAATGGACGGGCGAACTACACCCTTGCGTACGCAAATCACTCCATACCCTTAATTTCTCTGTTCTAATTTGCAGATCATCGATAAATCTCAGCAAATCGGCCTTTAACTGATGTACAAATAGAACATATATTCAGTTTTGTACGTCTGTCAGTTTTGAGCAAACGAAGGGATGAATATTTATTCTGCATCGCCTCAAGCGGCACCATCAAATCAGGGCCACGTTCCATGGAATCCATGCATTAACAAATCAAACACCGGACGAAGGTTCTCTTAGATGTGTACGTGAGAGGCTTTTGAGATATTTTTCACTATTATCTTATCTGATATTTAATAACTAGAATATTAGCCAACTATATTATTTGATATTTCTCATGGAGAGATTTGCAGTTTCTGTGTTATTCTTCATGCATGCTAAAGCTCAGAGTTTCTTTTTGGTATATCTAGCCTCTTAGAACTAAGCGAACGAAGGCAGAATGCCTAAGTTCTGGGTAATTTAAATATTTGACTTTTAGCACAGATCATCCTCCAAGATTAGTTCAATTAGTATCGATAGAGTATATATGTCTCCATGTAAATATGCTACTACCTTTCGTCCAAATTAGTTGTTGCATGTTCGATGAACCTAGACAGATTTTCAGCAACATTTTGTCTAAATATGCGATGATGAATTTTGATCGGAGTGAGCATAAGAATTTGGAGATGTTCATATAAAAAATAGTTAGGCTGGCTTGCTGGATGCAGAAAAGACTTGGTATGAAATTTCTCTGCAGCTTTATCTCGGTAATTAATTTAATTTCTGCAGCTCTGTTTCTAATAATATTTATAATATTTCTTTCCTTTGCAGGTCATGTATTTAGGGCTTATAGGTTGGCTTCATACAAAAAAAAATGTCGAATTTTAAGCTAAGACCTTCAAAGTGTCTTGCATTTCATAAGCTACAATAGTGAGTCATCTAAATTGCTAGCCACATAATGTTGTCAAATCTTCTATCGTCAAATTAATAAATTGATTCCTTCTACCGTGTAAAATCGAATAAGGAGATATGTATGGAGTAACTTAATTATTTATCCCAATTGCACATATGACTTGGAATATTAATGTTTAGTGTTCATATGAGTTAATTGGCTAATGACCTAATTGTTTATCGCACTGAAACTGCTTCAGGTATTGCAGGTACAACAGAAGTCTCCACTTTTATAGGTATGTTCTTGATATACCAAGTTTTCTTTGACAAATCAATGAAGAAACCCATTGTCCATAAGGACAAGCGATAAATACCATTCTGCTACCCGTATCGCCAATGAAACAAAGAAGTTCTTGATCGGCCTTTGTCAATTGGAACCCTCTTCGGGATAGTAAGCTCATATGATTCAAGATAAAAGGGAATACAATATTAGAGGGCATGTTGATCCGTTTTCTCTCTGGGAACGATTTTACCAGCCATACTGCCAAATCCCTTCTGAACAACTTAATTTTGTATTATATATGCAAATGCAAAAGTCATGCTTGCCCACGTGAAAAATGTTAGTGTGTTATCGCAGTTTGTGAGGCAATCTTTAATTACTATGGCTATGAAAATGCTCATGATTTTTATGTCATACCACCTGTTACATGGTATGTATATAGCGGCTATTTTTAATCACTCCTTGGAATAATAGGTTCTTGATTTTGCGTCAGTTACCATAGGATCCTTGGACGTGAGAAATAGCTGATGTGTTTTTGATCCCATTTTTTACTCACTTGCTAGATGCCTATCTGAGAGGGACATAAGAAAGAAAAATAGTTGCTTCTTTCTGGATCTGCTCTATGATTAGGCGTTAACTGGACAATTTGTTGTAGCATGGATATGTGTTGTCTAATATACACATTCTCAAAATGAAATATATCAATAAAACCTAAGAAAATTTTCTACCTATATATGACTGCATATCCGTGCCTTAGAACTTGGGAACCTGCAATTGGTAGGTTTAGAAAAGCATGCTGTATCTACAACTTAACTTGGTGAGTCACACTGTTGGAGATTTCTCCAAAGAACTAAGACATCAACGTCAGCCTGGGATTTGACTCACATGAAGTCCATCTGGTGTGCAATTATTTGTTACAGCAAAATTGGTGTTTCCAGGTCAAAATCATCACATTTGCCCTATATAGCTACTAAAACTTCCTGTCTTTCAGCTGCATTATATCGCAAAGCAGGCTGAGAAAAGCCTAATTGATGTCTTTTCTGTGCTGTTACTGCGTCACGTCCCAGATCTAATAATACAGTTCTGCTTTTGTTGTTTTCCATTGTATGTCAAAAACAAAGGTACATTAATTGCGAATTGAGATGGGGAGCTTGCTGGTGACTTTTCAATTTATACTCAACATTGGGAACCAGATGAGCATAACCTTTTTGGCAAACATAATGTGGAGGGTATTTTATTCTGCCGTAATCGTATGCCGCTACTATGTGTATGTCTTGCACCAATTCAGATTTCCAACACTTCTTATTTGCGCATTTTGTGAATATACTTGGTTGCTATTTTGTGAGATTAATGGATTATACATGTAGAAATTCCCAAGCAAAGGAAATAACTCATAGACGATGAATTTAACTAGATGGTGTAGCTTCATGCATAAACTACAGTAATTTAAAAGAGATATGAATGGTGGCTGAATGTAGGCGAAATATCCAACAACCTAAGAGTTGAAGGCATTGAAGTTTGAAACAAACTATGTAGCCCCGTGCGATGCACGGGTTGATGACTAGTAGGGTTTAATTAGGATTTAGGGTTAGGGTTAGGGTTTAGGGTGTAGGGTTTAGTGTTTAGGGTGTTTAGGGTTTAGGGATTAGGGATTAGGGTTTCAGGGTTGTATAAGGTTTAGGGATCATCGATCGAGTGCGCACACACATTATTAGAGGCACCCGCGCCTTTGCGCATAAAGTGCATGCGTATAGTTTAGGGTTATTTGTTTTAATTAAGTAGGGTTTGATCAGCTAGGGTTAGTTACATATATATGGTTTAGGGTTAATGCATGGCACATTACATATAGTTTAAATCTCAAGAATGTTTATACATGATAGGCCATATGTGCAAAGGAATTTTTTCCCTGTGAACTTGTCAAAATTCAAGTTTATCAGTGCCAATGGAAACTAGTCCAAAAAATTACATAGAGGACCAAAAGTACTAGACAATAACTAATAGAACCTGCAACTTTACAAAAAGGACCCCAAAACATATAGAAGAAAATCAATCGAGTCCTTCTCGACCGCACATCGGATCTCGCTCCGCATCCTTTCCAGCAACTCCGTCGCCGGGGACGCACCACTTGGGACGGTGTCGCCGGTAGTCGCCAGGACGAAGGAGAAGAAGAGCCTCGAGCAACGGCATATTGGCTCGCGAGAAGGGCCGCTGAAAGGCCAAGATGTGCACGGGCAAGACGGATGACGCCGTCGTATGCCCCGAGCTTGTGAACTTTAGCAGCTTGACTTCCCCATTGGCCAGATCCGAAGCACTGACCAAAGCAAGCCTCACCGTTAGCGCCATCACATTGATGGCACCGGATCGGGGTTTGGCCGGCAAGATCCGCCGGATTCACCATAGGCCGGATCCGAAGCCGATGACGAGATCCCCGACTCCATTGCGCCATTCTGCTCATGGGAAACACTCGGATCTAAGCTTACATCAACACTAACTCCCTCGGATCCAAATTAGCTGACTCAACTTTGCTTATCTAAATATGGATGTATCCACACATGTTTTTACTCTAGATACATACACGTCTAAGGAAAGTTGAATCAATTAATTTAGTTCGGAGGGTGTACAATATACAGAGAGACATCGGCCTCGTCTCCGGCCGGCAAGGCCGCCGGAGAGAAGGGGGAGAGGAGCCGGGGGAGTGGGAGAGACTCGAGAGAGAAAGAGAAGAGGAAGAAATGAGAGCTCCCTGGGGAAGAACATTATTTTTGTCGTTCTGCTCGTAGCTTGAAACTGAAAAATTTCGGCCGCGCGCCAAATCATCCCGCCGCATCCATTCGAAAATCCCGTGACCAGTTTTACCCTTTTAACCCTGGTCCGGAAGCTACAATCCACCGACCATGGAGGGCTCATTCGGTAACAATGAAATATCTTGCCTAGATCCCGAACCCTCCCCACAGGCCCACACCCACCCACCAACCATTCGCCCCATTAGCTCAAAATACTCTCACACGCCAAAGCTCTGACTCTCTACAGTACTAGATCTGCTTCGCCGCCGGCATACTCCTCCACAGCGTAGCCTTGATCGTGTTGGCTGTCCACCCACCTGATCCGCTCCCCCGCCGCCCTCGTCACCGACGGATCTGCTTCACCGCCGACCTCGCCACCGACGGATCTGCTTCACCGCCGACCTCGCCACCGACGGATCTGCTTCACCGCCGACCTCGCCACCGACTACCTCGGCGCAGCGGCTGTATCAACTTCACCGAATCCCTTGCCAGCCAACCAGATCTGCTTCACTAACGCCCGCTTCTACTGAAACAGGGTCGATTCATCGTCTCCCGCGTTCGCCGCCGCTGGAATGCAAGTTGCCGCCCCGTCCACCCCGCCGCAGCTTGGTTAGTACGCTGGCCCGTTAGATCGCGGTGTTTCTTTAGCCATGTTTTGTGTAGTTATTTGCGGATCTCATATGCCGTTAACTTTCTTGATGTGTTGCTTCGCATGAAGTTTGTTTTAAATATTGTACGGTACAAAAGCATTATCCGGTCGCTACCATCCTGTTCATTCTATCGACACTGTGTGCATCCACATATTTATAGCCTTATACCCATTCATTTGTCTGCCAACTTGTTTTGTACTTGCATGCTATTGTCGCACTGCTTTTATAGTCATGCTATGGGCATTTCCAATCTGCTTGTTCTTATACCACGTCATTAGCTCACCGCTAGCTGCTAGCTGTTTTCTCGTGTCTGCTATTCTCACACTGCTTTTATAATCATGCTATGTGCATTTTCAATCTGCTTTCTATTATACCTCGTCTTTAGCTTATATAGTTATTGCTGCGTGCATGTCTGGTCTTTGTATTATCGTAGACTGACTTGTCAATGTTATTTTTCCTAGGGATTGATCATGCGAACCACTTATCACTACTAGGGAAAAGCCTATAGGTGGAGGCAAGTTGTGCCGGCGCACCACCTTGTGCATGCGCCGGTGGAAAGGATTGCCGGCGCACCACATTTCAGCCGCGCCGGCGATGAAGGTATACTGCCGGCGCACCTCGGGGAAAGGCTCGCCGGCGCTATTTCCTGGCATGGCCCGGGCAGATTTGGGCCAGGCCCAAGAATCATTGCCGGCGCACCGGCCCAGTGGTGCGCCGGTGGAAAGTTTGCTATTGCCGGCGCACCCCCGGGCCGGTGCGCCGGCAATGATTCTTGGCCCCGGCCCGGTTGTGATATAGCCGAAAGGGGTATATGTTGCCGGCGCACCATGGTCCAGGTGCGCCGGCAATAACCTGGCAGTTATTTCAGCCACCAAACCAGCCCGGCCACTCACTCACACACTCACTACACTCCACTTCTCCACACAAACCCGAGCCTTCTCCCAACCCAGCTCATTTTTGCCCATTTCTATCCCCAATTTCACCAATTTGACCAAACATGTGGTGCGCCGGCAATAAGGTCCCCAGCTATACCTGGGACTTAACCGCTGCGCGTGCTATCTCTCTCTTCCTCTTCCTCACATCTTCCCCGTACCGACGACGACGACCATACCCGCCAGCGCCGCCACCCGCCGTTCTGCACCACCAGCCCCCCCACCACCTGCCTCCGCTGTCGAGGAGGAGCCGCCGCCGCTGTCGAGGAGGAGCCGCCGCCGCTGTCGAGGAGGAGCCGCCGCCGCTGTCGAGGAGGAGCCGCCGTCGGATCCGCCGCTCGCCAGCCGCCACAGAGAGGAGGAGCAGGAGCAGGAGACAGGAGACCCGTACCTGCCGCTAGCCGCCGCCGTCGACCCCTGCTGGTACTCAGGTACGTCCACCCCCTCTGCCCCCAATCCCCCTCCGCCCCCAATCCCCCTCTGCCCCCATTGCTTTTTCAATGTTAGGGTTCATACTAAAATCATCAATTTGAAAATGCTACTGGTTAAAAATGCCCAATTGTTTAGTTCAAAATGCTCATGCATGCTCACTGGTTGTAAATGCTCATACATGCTACTGGTTAAAAATGCTCATACAATTGTTTAGTTAAAAATGCTCATACAATTGTTTAGTTCAAAATGCTCATACAATTGTTTAGTTCAAAATGCTCATACAATTGTTTAGTTCAAAATGCTCATGCATGCTCACTGGTTGTAAATTAATTTGGTTCAAAATGAAAATGCATCATTACCTACTGCCAAAAAAAGAAAATGAAATAGAGGTTTGGCTCAAAATTGATTTTACTTGCAGTAGCTAAAATGAAAATTGATTTTGTTTAGTTAATTGGCCAGTGCATGTACAAGGTGAAGGAATGCTAGCAGTAGCAAGTGTTAGGGTTAGGCATACATTTAAATGTTAGGGTTAGGGTTAGCCAAGAATGCTAGCAGTAGCAAGAAAATGGTCCATGCTATTGTAAAATACATGTTATTCTCAACATTTATATGTTCCCTTAACCAGAGAAAATGCTCTCTGCCATTTATGCTCTCATGCTCATGCTACTGTCAAATTATGTTAGCAATAAAAATAAAATGCTTTAATAAAATGCTTTATATACTAAGTGCTGTTGAAAAAAGAAATTGAGTTGGTGTTTTGTGATGGCCTGTGTAGCTCATCTAATTGCGTTTGTCTATTATATTCAAGCTGTCTCCCACGAGGTAGTCCGATATCTTGCTGGTGTATGATTCCCTGCACTGTATTATCCATCTGTTTAGAAGTCTGTGAAATCTAATATAGTATTGCTAGTTGTTTGTTTGTGGTACCAACAGGTGCACTCAACCTTGAGATATTACTTTGTTTATTGTTATTGGACTATGTGCTATACTGTTACTAATTGTAATTGTTTAAGTATGAACTTCTGCTACCTCACCATGTGGATGATGCAACAGCCTAGTAGCTGATGCTGCTGTTTATTCCTGTATCATTCATATGCTAAAAAGCTAGCTACTGTAATTTATGTGGTGATGGTTATGGTGATGGCATGGTTATGGAGATGGTTATGGTTATGGTTATGGCATTTATATGTTTGCATTTCTGTTACAGGGATTGAGTTGCTATTGAGTGCCGGAATGTCGATTCATTTCCGTTCCGGCAATTCTAGCACTCGGCATGACCAATTTTTAGCAAAGGTCATGCCGAATTTTTCCGTGAATTCTAACTCTTTTTCGTCTTCTATTAGTGCAAGCCACCATGTCGTCTCAACAAGAGTTAGAGGAGCACTACAATAGGCACTTCTTTCGGACGGAGGAGGATGCCGAGGCCGCTGGTGTTGGCGGCGACGAGGACCATGAGATGGAGGATGCCGCTGGGGGTAGTGCCGACGAGCCGAGCGGCAACGAGGCAAGCGCCGCCGCCGGGGTAGTACCCTACGAGCCTAGCGGCGATGAGGCAACCGGCGCCGCCGGGGTGGCGGCGAGACAAGCGGCGACGATCCTAGCGCCGCCGCCGGGAGTAGTGGCACCGGGATAAGTGGAGCCAAGAGGCCGCGGAAGGCAAGGCGCCAAAACACGGTCGGCACCGGCAGAGACACGAGTCACGAGAGGTGGACCCCGCCGGTGGTTTGCCGGTGTTGCCTAAGGATGTTGCCAAGGGGTACGGCAACCAAGCTGGCATGTATCCTCCGAGAGGTCGTCAATCTCAACGAGACGGACCTCCGAGCTGAGAGCAAAGCGCCTTTGCGAGCCCAGCTCATTGCGAGGTTGCACGCACGATACAAGTTCCTAGGCGACTACGCCTCCCGTCATCAAACCAACAACATTGTGAACTCACAAGCCCTCCTGAAGTTCACCAAACACCTCAGCAGCTATAAGTACATGGTGCGGAGGCTGATTGCTGAGGGCAAAGGTTTCGAAGAGGTCCACTCCGCCTTTCCGCATGTCACCCGGGCGGACTTTGATGCTTTTGTGGCCAATGAAGAGCTACAAGCAACCAAGAATCGCAAGTTGTGGGGGAAGGAAATGCGGGAGCTTAACATCGGCAACCACAACCTTGGGAGCCGTGGGTACGAGGGAAAGGAGCCCTATTGGGCGAAGGAGGACGAGGCGTATGTAAATGCCGGCATTGAGAACCCTCGGCTCAAGTACAAGGACCCGCTTGAAAGAAGATTCATCAGGTCCCGGTACCATAAGAAGAAACTAACCGGGGAACTTGTCACGGACCCGAAGGTCGTAACCGACATAATTTGGTTCACGAACGACCGGAAGGTCCTGGCGTTGGAGAAAAAGCTGGTAAGCAATTTACCGGTTTTATTAGATCAAGTATCGTTCATATAATAGTAGCAACATTTCTAAATGGTTCGCGTTTCTTCCGCAGGAAGAAGAAAGACAAAGACTTTCTCAAGCCTCCCAAGGTGACGAAGGCTCCTCGTCCCAGGGCGTCGACGGGCAGGGTAGCCTCGGGACAAGCCTCTCGTACGGGCGCTAAACATCGTTAATGAGCATTCACCGACGAGAAGGCCGCATAGAGGCCGTGTGGCTGGCGCCGGTACAGGCTACAAGCATGGTCACTATGGCTTGTCGTCTGCGGCCGATAAAAATGCGCGTAATGAGAGGAAGCAGCGGGAGGCGGAGGAAATGAGGGAGTCAATCCTAGCCCAAGTCCAAGCTGGTTTGGTACCGCAACTGGTACCGCAACTCAAAGCTACACTCGCACCTGAAGTGAAAGCTGAAGTCGCCGCTGGAGTCCAAGCAGATTTCAACGCTATGCAAGCGTGGTATGAGGGTGGCAAACAAGGCCCCCCCGAAAATGCAAGTGGTTAGCTTCAACGGCAACAACTCGATGGTGCCGCCGTCCGCCGGCAATGACAATGTTATAATGGAGACTCCTCCGGCCGCCGGCAATGTCGCTGGTGCTAGGGATTCACCGTCCATGCCGGGTAGCAGCCCCTCCGTCACTTGCACGCCCGCCGCCGCATGTGCTGGCCCGTCGACATTAGCCGAGCTCAACGCCCTCACGGTAATTAACTAATGTGTACATCAAGTTAATATATTAGTTTCGTCATCCTTGCCCTCTCTCTAACGCCATACACATGTTCTCGCAGGCGCTCTCGACGCCATGCACCTTTTTGATGAGAGTAAACGACGAAATCAAAGACGTCGCGAGGGGGTCCATCATTCGGCCCCTGGATAAGAAGTGGCACACACGAGATATGGCGGATGACGTTTACCGGGTTGAAGTGGATCGGGCGTTACCGGGCTATGAGGATTTGTTTCCTCCTAATCAACCGCATGGTGCCGATGACGATAGCCCGTTGAATCTGGCCTCACTGAAGGGTTGGGTACTGCTATGGCCGAAGACCCTAATTCGGATCAACACCTACTCGGGGTCGACGGCAAGCAAAGACAAGCACCTTGCGGCGCCACATGTCGGCGTCCCTCCACGACAGCCAGCGGCGCCCGTGGTCATCGCCCCACCGGAACGGCCGGCTGCGCCGGAGGTCGGCGCCCCACCACAACAGCCAGCTGCGCCAGAGGCCGAGGAATATGAACGTGACAACTTCCAATGGGATATTCCTACGTCTTCACAAGTTGTCCATGAGGATGCGCCGGGCTTCAAATATGTGTGCTCCAAGAAGCTGTTCGATTCTCAAGAAACGGCTGATGAGGAGGAAAATCCTGAGGAGGTCGCCACCGCCGCCGTCAAAAATATGTTGAGCCCAAACACACTCCGTGCTACGGCCACTACGGCGATGGATGGTCCAGCACTACAACCCAAGAAGAGGAAGAGGGCAAATAAGAAGGACGCCCAAGACAAGGCGGCGGCGGCCAAATCCAAGGACAAGGTCCCACTCCTTGACAAGTTGCCAAACAATTGGCGACCTCTGCATCACTTGGGTCAACCGATGCTGCCGGAGCATGTCGTGAAGAAACTCACCCCGGATATGAGGAGCTTGCATGAGACTGTCTTGCATGTGGAGAACCTTCTTCTCAAATCAAAAGATCCCGGTTACCCTCTCTTCGTGGCGAAGGTGCCAACCGGCATGAACTTCGTCGAGAAGTACCCCGCGGACTTGTGCTTCATCCGGTTCAACGACATCTTCAGCATCTATCGCATGCAAGCGCTCCACTTTAGTGTGGTTCGCCTAGTTGCTCTTAGCATGTCTTCCCAGATTGTTAAGGAGGGGACGCCGACCATCGCGATCATGGACCCCTTCTATATGCGGGAGAGCATCATCCGCAACCCCGGGGATCGCGCGATTGCCACCCAGACAGGTCGAGGATTTCATGCTGGCGAACATTAAGAAGGGCGCCATTCTCATCCCTTACTTCCCCGAGTAAGTAATCACTCGCTAGTCCCCCATCACCATTCTATCCTATATCTCCATTTGCATTTCCAAAGGTTAATCCGTGTGTTTTCCGCGAGAGACAAGTTCTGCACCCTCATCGTCGTGCACCCGCAACACTCGCATGCGATCTATCTCGACTCGGGTAGGGACCGCAAGAAAGACTACTCCCACATCGGGGCCCTTCTCAATGATGCTCTCACCGGCTTCGCCAACAAGGCAGGCCCCCTCAAAGTAGAGAGGAAATCCCGAGGAGGCTTCGTCTTAACCCACACAACCAACTTCCCCTGCCTCGGGCGGTCGACGCCCGACAATGGGATGGACGCGTGGTACGCCATCCTTCGGATGCAGGAGTACATAAAGTACGCAGATGACATGTTGCTGCCAGATAATCTCAGAAACAGGTTTGCAAACATGGCGGATGTCCCTGATAGAGAGATTAGAAAGAACTGGGGTCGCATCCAGCAGTTCATTTGCACGATAATCCTGCAGGATGTCAACAATAGGTCTGGCGAGTTCTTCTACGGCTATGGTCTACCACCTAATGACGAGATAGACCTCCGCTTGGAGATGTCGCGTGATGAGAGGCCGTTCAACTCGCTTGAGGGCTGCCGTCCATTCCCCCTAGGCGTACAACCTGATCCTACGACGGGAACACTTGCTAAAGCTTGAACGATATGTCCTTGAACTTCCGTCTCTGTAATAATTGTTATATATTCCCATAGAATCGACTAGTTGCTTCTATTTAGTTGTATGAATGTGCATGTGAACATGTGTCTGTAGTTTCATTTACTTTGCTATATATTTCAAGATTATGGCGTACATAGCTTAATAATTATTTGCATTTACTCGACCACTACTTGCCTCGTATTTGGAGTTCGCCGATGATTAGAATGTTCGGTCAATCGTACACTCGGGGGTGGAGCCGGTGAGCCTTGGTGCGACGGCCACAAGTATCAATCTATTGTGCATCCTACCTAGCCTCACTGACTCCATCCCTGGATGTTAATATTTGTTTCGACCGACAAAGTATGAGGCACGCTATTTAATTCGTACTACTTATCTTCTATTTGAGTTCGCACTTCTTAATTGCATTGGCCGATGATTAAAATGTTCGGTCACTTGTACACTCCGGGGTGGGGCCGGTGAGGCTTGGTGTGAAGGCCACAAATATCAATCTATTGTGCATCCTACCTAGCCTCACCTGACCCCATCCTGTATGTTATTATTTATTTCGACCAACAAAGTATGAGGCACATGCTATTTAGTTCATACTACTTGTCTCTTATTTGAGTTGGCACTTGTTCATTGCATTGGTACTAACGTTTTACTTGTCTTGTGAATGGAGATGCCGACGACATATGTCGTGTACAAGGGAGGGTTCCTGGAGTCTACGACGATCGGGAGGACTGTCGGAGACAGGTGCACCGTTTCAGCGGCAACGGCTACAAGGGATACCCCACTAGGGTGGAGGCGGAAGGAAGATACGCCCGTTATCTAGCGGGAGAGATGAGGGACATGAGGAGGAACCGGATGAAGACCATGGCCTTCGTGATGATGGTCATGACCATGTTGGTCATGTTCTATGTGATTCTAGTTTAGGTTAGGACCTACATTGTGAGGTGTATGACGATACTTGTGACGACTATGTACCAAGACTTCTAACTTTGTGAAACTTCGTCGTTCGGTGTTGCATATGCACATGTGTTGTATGAATCAACACATTCCGAAACGAGACTTGCGTATTTGTGTACTGATACCGAAATGAAACTTGGCTCTCTATGTGCTTCTCATATTGCATGTAATACTGTATAAATATGAACTGCGTTGTAAATATATACTGCTGTCAAAATTGTATTGTAATATGCTGGAAAAAAGTGGAAAAAAGAATTTTCGAATTAATTGCCGGCGCACCTAAATGAAACATTGCCGGCGCACGTAGCATGCGCCGATGCTTGGAAGCACTACTGCCGGCGCACCTGGTAGTGCGCCGGTGGAATAGATCTTTGCCGGCGAAGCGGGGTGGTGCGCCGGCGATAGGCGAGATATCGCCGGCGCACTACCTGGTGCGCCGGCAGTGTCCGTTTATCACCGGCGCGTTCGCACCGGCGGGCTCGCGGTGCGCCGGCAATGGGGGTTTTAGGTGCGCCGGCAATGGGCATTTCCCTAGTAGTGTATTAGAACATCCAACATTAACAGCGGGGACGCTAGGGAAGGTTGGAATCTGAGTTCTTGGTTGGTAATTTTGGCAGTTTACTTCCGTTATTATCTATAACCTATATGCATTGTTCCTTATGCAAGAGATTAACACTTGGAACCCTACCATAGCAATGCCATTCATGCTTTACTATGTTTCTGCCTATTTGATATGCTTGTCTTGGAGAAACTGCGAAGGTGATTTGAACCTGACATTTGGTCATTCTTAATGCCAGTTTACTTTATGTGGAAAACCTTGGCGTTACCCTACTCTAAATCTGAATGTCTGAAATTCGTATCTCATGCAAAGCAACATCTAGTTGGTTTTAATCCGATATCTCGGTAAATATTGGCTTATTCATTTGGCAGCTCAAGTTTTTTGTTATTTGAAACCAGCTGACTTGGTCTTAAATGTGATATCTAAACACAGATTAAGGACAATGGAGCGAGGAGGATTAGCATTTCACTTGATGGCTGAACCTAAAATGACAGGCATGTTGACCACGACTAGTGCATGCAAGAGAAGGACCTGCAGGCGAGCCGATATGTGCTTAGTACATGCATCTTATCTTATCTTGTGCTTATTTCTCGCTACATGCTGTTATCTGATCTCTACATTGCGTAATACATGTTTGAATAGTTAATTGTTGTAACTATGTTTGCAATGTTACCAGAATGCAGCTTTAATGAAGCAGTCATCATTAGAAGATAGTCGCCAAAAAAGGATCTGTAGCGACCCTCTGCAACATTATGATGTAAGTTTGTGCTTAGTACAAGTTCCATACATTGTCTTATTTATGCAACTTGTTATTATCTTATATCTACATTGCATAATAAATGTTTGCATAGTTCATCGTTTAACTCTTTTTGCATTATTATCGAATGCGATTGTGATGAAGCAATCTTCATTAGAAGTGAGGCCCACAAAAACTTATGATATTTCTTCTGATGCATCTTCTGATAGCCGTCAACCTAGACCATTGCTTTCATCAAACAGTAAATATCTCAAGGCTGTACTTTATAAAAGACATGGTATTGCCGCTTTAAGATCTGTAGCTGATATGTTGACAAAGAGTACACAAGATTCAATCAAGGCGATTGCCAAATGTCAACGTGTTATTGATGATGCTAATAGAAGTCCTCAATGATTCTATGTATTTTTTTTATTTGGGAACATGAATTGCCTTGTAATTTTCCTACTTGTTTTATTTGTGTATGTAATTGTGTATCAGATTTTAGGCTCATGAAATTTAATGCATGTTGACTAGTCAAACAAGTAGGGCACTACAACAGATTGGGCCGGCCCACTTACAGTAGTGTGGGACCCACTTTCATTTTGGGCCGGCCCACTTCTTTAGTAGGCCGGCCCGGTTACACGATAGTGGGATCCACATGCTTATTGGGCCGGCCCACTATCTTGTTGGGCCAGCCCATTTGCTATATGGTGGTCCCACATGGTAAATGGGCCGGCCCTTTAACAGGAAGGTGGGACCCACATGTGTTTTTGTCCCGGCCCACTATCTTGTTGGGCCGGCCCACTTGCTATATGGTGGACCCCACATACTAAATGGGCCGGCCCTTTAACAGGAAGGTGGGACCCACATGTGTTTTTGGCCCGACCACTATCTTGTTGGGCCGGCCCACTTGCTATATGGTGGACCCCACATACTAAATGGGCGGAGCCTTTTAACAGGAAGGTGGGACCCACTCGTGCTTTTGGCCCGCCCACTATCTTGTTGGGCCGGCCCACTTGCTATATGGTGGACCCCACACACCAAATGGGCCGGCCCTTTAACAGGAAAGTGGGACCCACCTGTGTTTTTGGCCCGGCCCACTATCTTGTTGGGCCGGCCCACTTGCTATATGGTGGACCCCACATACTAAATGGGCCGACCCTTTTACTGGAAAGTGGGACCCACCTGTGTTTTTGGCCCGGCCCACTTGCTACACGGTGGACCCCACACACTAAATGGGCCGGCCCTTTAACAGGAAGTGGGACCCACTCCGTGTTTCGGCCCGACCCACTTGCTTCTTGGGCCGGCCCGCAGAGCCGTAAGGTGGACCCCACATGTTAAATGGGCCGGCCCATTTAAGTTTTGACCAATCAACCTTAGAGGTTAGGCCCGGCACGTAACTAATGGACCAGCCCGACTATATAGTTGACCGGTCAAACTATGTCGGCCGGCCCAGCCCGCTTAAGACGTGGCGAGCCTCGTGTGGGCCTACCATCTACCACGGGGTTTCAGCCGGTTAACGCCGTTAACCGCCGCTAACGGCGTCCGCCACGTGTCGGCTTGCATGACGTCGGCAGTCAACGGGCTCCCGGAAACACTTGCGCAACGGTCCGATTTTCCGTGGCGGAAGGGCGCCCAAGCGCGACGGACCGAAAAAAACGTCGTTGGACTTTGCCTGACGCAGTTTCCGCAACAGAACCCATATCGTCGGGTTAGGCCCATAGGCGACGAAAAATACCCCTTAGCGGACGATTTTGAGACGTTGTCTATCAGAACTTTTCTTGTAGTGACTGCTGAAACTTAATCATCCTTTGTGTTGTTTCAATACCTTTACTTTGAATCTATTGCTTTATGAGTAACTCTTATGCAAGACTTATTGATGCTTGTCTTGAAAGTATTATTCATGAAAAGTCTTTGCTATATGATTCATTTGTTTACTCATTATCTTTACCATTGCTTAGAATCGCTGCATTCATCTCATATGCTTTACAATTGTATTGATCAAGATTATGATAGCATGTCACTTAAGAAATTATCTTTGTTATCGTTTACCTACTCGAGGGTGAGTAGGAACTAAGCTTGGGGATGCTTGATACGTCTCAAACGTATCTATAATTTCTTATGTTCCATGCTACTTTTATGACAATGCCTACATGTTTTATACACATTATATGTCATTATTATGCATTTTCCGGAACTAACCTATTGACGAGATGCCGAAGGGCCAGCTTGTCGTTTTCTCGCTGTTTTTGGTTCCGAAATCCTAGTAAGGAAATATTCTCGGAATCGGACGAAATCAATGCCCAGCATCCTATTTTTCCACGAAGCTTCCAGAACACCCGAGAGCCACCAGAGGGGAGCCCTGTGGGCCCCAGATGATAGGCTGGCGCGGCCAGGGGGTGGGCCGCGCCCCCCTACCGTGTCGTCGCCTCGTCAGCCCTCCGACTCCTCCTCTTCGCCTATTTAAAGGTCCTCGACCTAAATCTTCGATACGAAAAAGCCACGGTACGAGAAACCTTCCAGAGCCGCCGCCATCGCGAAGCCAAGATCCGGGGGACGAGGAGTCTCCGTTCCGGCACGCCGGGACGGGGAAGTGCCCCCGGAAGGCATCTCCATCGACACCACCGCCATCTTCATCACAACTGCTGTCTCCATGAGGAGGGAGTAGTTCTCCATCGAGGCTAAGGGTTGTACCGGTAGCTATGTGGTTAATCTCTCTCCTATGTACTTCAATACAATGATCTCATGAGCTGCCTTACATGATTGAGATTCATATGAGTTTTGTATCACTATTCATCTATGTGTTACTATAGCGATGTTATTAAAGTACTCTATTCCTCCTCCATGGTGTAAAGGTGACAGTGTGTGCATCATGTAGTACTTGGCGTAGGTTATGATTGTAATCTCTTGTAGATTATGAAGTTAATTATTGCTATGATAGTATTGATGTGATATATTCCTCCTTCATAGTGTGATGGTGACAGTGTGCATGCTATGTTAGTACTTGGTGTAATTGCAATGATCTATCATGCACTCTAAGGTTATTTAAATATGAACATTGAATGTTGTGGAGCTTGTTAACTCCGGCATTGAGGTGCTCTTGTAGCCCTACGCAATTAGTGGTGTTCATCATCCAACAAGAGAGTGTAGAGTGGTTTTATTATGTGATCAAAGTTGAGAGTGTCCACTAGTGAAAGTATGATCCCTAGGCCTTGTTTCTAAGCATCGAAACTCCGTTTACTTACTGTTCTGTTGCATGTTTACTCGCTGCCATATTTTATTCAGATTGCTATTACCACTCATATACATCCATACTACTTGTATTTCACTATCTCTTCGCCGAACTAGTGCACCTATACATCTGACAAGTGTATTAGGTGTGTTGGGGACACAACAGACTTCTTGTATCGTGATTGCAGGGTTGCTTGAGAGGGATATCTTTGACCTCTTCCTCCCTGAGTTCGATAAACCTTGGGTGATCCACTTAAGGGAAACTTGCTGCTGTTCTACAAACCTCTGCTCTTGGAGGCCCAACACTGTCTACAAGAATAGAAGCACCCGTAGACATCAAGCTGCACCTGGAAAAGCACTAGTAACAGGGGTGATGTGAAAGCAGCAATAATATGGGAGCAATAGTAACAGTAACACAGCACCAGTAGCAGTAATATGAGAGCCATGGCACCTGAAAATAATTGATACTACTTCCAATGTCATGTAGAAACGAGTATATGATGATGAGAGATGGACCGGGGTTCCCAGCTATCTACACTAGTGGTAACTCTCCAATAACAAGTGTTGGCTGAACAAATTAGAGTGGGGCAATTGATAGGATTGAAATAGCATTAATACAGAACATCAAGATTATTAATCATGTAGGCATGTTTTCCATATATAGTCATACGTGCTCGCAATGAGAAACTTGTATAACATCTTTTGTCCTACCAGCCGGTGGCAGCTGGGCCTCTAGGGAATCTACTGGAAATTAAGGTACTCCTTTTAATAGAGCACCGGAGCAAAGCATTAACACTCCGTGAAAACATGTGATCCTCATATCTAAGCCTTCCCCTCCAGTTATCCCAGTTGCTGTCACTCTGGGCCTCGGGTTCCGGACATAGACATGTGCAAACAACTTGTAGATACAATCTAAGCAATAAGTATAGAGCTTAAATCTAAGATCATGCCACTCGGGCCCTAGTGACAAGCATTAAACACAACAAGATTGCAGCAACAATAACTTCATAAACTTTATAGATAGACTAATCATAATGTAACAATCCATCGGATCCCAACAAACACAACACCGATTACATCGGATGAATCTCAATCATGTAAGGCAGCTCATGAGATCATTGTATTGAAGTACATGGGAGAGAGAGTACCAACTAGCTACAGCTAGAACCCGTAGTCCATGGAGGAACTACTCATGGAGCATGATGGAGGCGGTGGCGTCGATGGAGATGGCTTCCGGGGGCACTTCCCCGTCCCGGTAGGGTGCCGGAACAGAGACTTCTGTCCCCCGAAACGGAGTTTCGCAATGGTGGCGGCGCCCCTGGAGTCTTTCTGGAGTTTCGTCAATTCGTATCGAAGATTTAGGTCACCAGGGCTTAAATAGGCGAAGAGTCGGAGTCGGAGGGGCCACGGGGACTCCTCACACTAGGGCGGCGCGCCCCCCTTGGGCCGCGCCGCCACCATGTGTGGGCCCCCAGGGCACCCCTCTGGTCCCCCTCTGACTTTCTGGAAGGTTCCGGGAAAAATAAGATGTTGGGTCTTCGTTTCGTCGAATTCCGAGAATATTGCCCGAACAGCCTTTTTGGAACCAAAAACAACAGAAAACAGCAGAATCGGCCCTTTGGCATCTCGTTAATAGGTTAGTTCCGGAGAATGCATAAAAACATTATAAAGTGCAAGAAAAACATGTAAGTATTGTCATAAAACAAGCATGGAACATCAGAAATTATAGGTACGTTGGAGACGTATCAATGATCATCCAAGTAGTCAGTCCATGGGTAGGGCAATTATTTACCAAAGATTTCATTCTCTCCCATGCTTGAGCAACATGTTCATTGTCTAATTGCTTGAAATTCATTATGATACTTCTCAAAGATATAATTTTAGCGGGAGAATAATATCTACCAATAAAAGCATCCTTACATTTAGTCCATGAATCAATACTATTTCTAGGCAGAGATAGCAACCAATCTTTAGCTCTTCCTCTTAAGGAGAAAGGAAACAATTTTAATTTTATAATGTCACCATCTACATCCTTATACTTTTGCATTTCACATAGTTCAACAAAATTATTAAGATGGGCAAGCAACATCATCGTAACTAACACCGTAAAATTGCTCTCTCATAACAAGATTCAATAAAGCGGGTTTAATTTCAAAGAATTCTGTTGTAGTAGCAGGTGGAGCAATAGGTGTGCATAAGAAATCATTATTATTTGTGCTAGTGAAGTCACACAACTTAGTATTCTCAACAGTACCCATTTTAGCAGTAGTAAATAAAGCAAACTAGATAAAGTAAATGCAAAGTAACTAATTTTTTTGTGTTTTTAATATAGAGAACAAGACAGTAAATAAAGTAAAACTAGCAACTAATTTTTTTTGTGTTTTTGATATAAGAGCAAACAAAGCAGTAAATAAAGTAAAGTAAAGCAAGACAAAAACAAAGTAAAGAGATTGGATGTGGGAGACTCCCCTTGCAGCGTGTCTAGATCTCCCCGGCAACGGCGCCAAAAAACAGTCTTGATGGCGCGTAGTCGACACGTCCGTTGGGAACCCCAAGAGGAAGGTGTGATGCGCACAGCAGTAAGTTTTCCCTTAGTAAGAAACCAAGGTTATCGAACCAGTAGGAGTCAAGGAACACGTGAAGGTTGTTGGTGGCGGAGTGTAGTGCGGCGCAACACTGATGTCTACGCACGCTTCTATTCCTGTAGACAGTGTTGGGCCTCCAAGAGCAGAGGTTTGTAGAACAACACCAAGTTTCCCTTAAGTGAATCACCCAAGGTTTATCGAACTCAGGGAGGTAGAGGACAAAGATATCCTCTCAACCAACCCTGCAACCACGATACAAGAAGTCTCTTGTGTCCCCAACACACCTAATACACTTGTCAGATGTATAGGTGCACTAGTTCGGCGAAGAGGTAGTAAAACACATGTGGTATGAATGAATATGAGCAGTAGTAACGGCGCCAGAAAATAGCTTGTCAGGCGTGCAGTTGATGGTAGTAATATTGCAGGAAGTAAAGATGCAGTAAAACAGTAAATAAGCGATGATTGCAGTATTTGGAAACAAGGCCTAGGGATCATACATTCACTAGTGGACACTCTCAACATTGCAATCATAATTGAATATAAATATAAGCACTTCACTATGTATTCTGAATTACTCTCTGGCAAGATAACGAACTCTAATTCATTATGTAGGCAAACCTTAAAGATGTATTCCCAAGTACTAATAAACACCCCACGTTGTCACTGTGAGCATTCATAGGAGGTACTAACACACCACAATTTCATAGAGACATCCAACTCAAATCATAACTCAGTGAATACGTATTCTCGTGAAATATAGCCTAAGAGACCCACACGGTGCACACACTCGTCACCTTTACACACGTGGGACAAGGAGTCTCCTGGAGATCACATAAGTAAAATCCACTTGAATAGCATAACGACATCTATATTACAAGCTCATCATATGGATCTCAATCATGTAAGGCAGCTCATGAGATCATTGTATTGAAGTACATGGGAGAGAGATTAACCACATAGCTACCGGTACAGCCCTTAGCCTCGATGGAGAACTACTCCCTCCTCATGGGAGACAAGCAGCGGTGATGAAGATGGCGCTGGTGTCGATGGAGATGCCTTCCGGGGGCACTTCCCCGTCCTGGCGGCGTGCCGGAACAGAGACTCCTGTCCCCTAGATCTTGGCTTCGCGATGGCGGCGGCTCTGGAAGGTTTCTCATACCGTGGCTTTTCCGTATCGAAGATTTAGGTCAGGGAGCTTTATATAGGCGAAGAGGCGGAGTCGGAGGGGGTACGGAGCCGCCGCACACAGGGGGCGCGCCCCCGGGCCGCGCCGCCCTACCGTCCGGTGGCCCCGTGGCCCTCCTCCGGTCCCTCTCGGTGTTCCGGAAGCTTCGTGGAATCCTAAGATGCTAGGCGTTGATTTCGTCCGATTCCGAGAATATTTCCTTACTAGGATTTCGAAACCAAAAACAAGCAGAAAACAAAGAATCGGCCCTTCGGCATCTCGTCAATAGGTTAGTTCCGGAAAATGCATAAATATGACATATAATGTGTATAAAACATGTGAGTATCATCATAAAAGTAGCATGGAACATAAGAAATTATAGATACGTTTGAGACGTATCAAGCATCCCCAAGCTTAGTTCTTACTCGCCCTCGAGTAGGTAAACGATAACAAGGATAATTTCTGAAGTGACATGCTATCATAATCTTGATCAATACTATTGTAAAGCATATGAGATGAATGCAGCGATTCGAAGCAATGATGAAGATAATGAGTAAACAAATGAATCATATAACAAAGACTTTTCATGAATAATACTTTCAAGACAAGCATCAATAAGACTTGAATAAGAGTTACTCATAAAGCAATAGATTCAAAGTAAAGGCATTGAAGCAACACAAAGGAAGATATAAGTTTCAGCAATTGCTTTCAACTTCAACATATTTATCTCATGGATAATTGTCAACACAAAGTAATATAACAAGTTGTTATCGCCAGATTTTGGCCAAATCAGGAGATAGGCCGTAAGTGAGATGGGCTTGAAGGATATACGCGTGGAGGATCTCTGAAGCGGCCTTGCACGAGAGTTTGCAATAAATTGCCCGTGTATCTGTATTTTATTAGATCGTGTTTAGAATTAAAAGGTAGAGTTTGGCCCGTGCACGGTTAGGTGCACGCCTGAATTAGAAAGTCCCTTGGACTATAAATATGTATCTAGGGTTTACGAAATAAACAACAATCACGTTCACAACAAACACAAACCAGGCGCATCGCCACCCCTTCTTTCGAGGGTTTTCTTCCGGGTAAGCATCATGCTGCCTAGATCGCATCTTGCGATCTATGCAGTATACGTTTATTCGTCTACCTTGTGTTACTCGTGCTGAAGCATTGTTGATGGCGAGTAGCACTACCTATCTTAGGTGTTTTGGGGCTTGCATTGATGCTTTTCTTATGCATATTTGCTTAGCAATGCCGTCCCTCAACACCTAGCTGCCCTTACACCTATCTGGGTGTAAGGGCAGCATCTTGCTTGTTCGTTGCTTAGTAGATCCGATCTGTTATAGTTGCTCCTTGACTCTTCAAGGATTAGTTTAATATCTGCATGATTAGGCCTTATGCTGGGGTTGGATGATCCGGTAGTGCGTTAGGTGTTGTTTACCGTTCCTATAAGGGATGTTCCGGGAATTGACGTAATGTTGGTTTTTAGGCCTCTTCTAGGGATAGTTTTCATCATCTTTCGTATCTGCTAGGCCCAACTACGCGTAGGACGTTCCGGTTATGCGGTGAAAACCCTAAACTGTCGTAGATTGGTTTAGCTTTGTTTTGATCAAGCAGGATCCCCATGTCATTGCAAATCCAACGTGAACCATGGGGCAATCGGCTCTTTGAGCCGATCCACAGGGCAACCTGAGAGCCGATAGGGCTCGTATTTAATGTTTACGTGTCTACCATGCAGGAGAACAATCGAAGCAATCTAACACCTTCCTGATCGGGTCTAGGTCGGTGGCACGCCCTTGCAACCGCCGGGACGTGTGCAGGAAACTTGCGGGACGACGCGAGGTGCCAGTGGTCCACTAAGCGGCCTTGGGAGCCTCCCGGCTCTTCGTGTTGCTTAACCACCTGCTCGCCGGTGAGTTTTGGCAGGCAACACATTCTCGCACGCCCGGTGGGACAATCTTCTACAACATCCACGTCAACAACCGCGTCCGAGATGGCGGACGAACCGATCAAGTACGAGGATCTCCTCGCAGAGCATAAGAAGAAATACGATGAGCCGAAGGCCATCCGTGAAGCCGAACTCATCGGCTCCTTTGAGAAGACCCGTTCGCATGGCATCAGGTTTAAAGGATTCACTCCCAAGGCGTACTCGAGGGTTTGGATCCGTCTCTCCCTTCGGAGGAACGTACCGAGAGCCCTGCGTCAGGAAATCAACTACGTTGTGGCTCATTCGCTACATCGGCATTCCGAGAGCCTGGTGAATACTTTGGAGCGCATTGCGCTTCATGTGGTCCAAGAAATCATGAAGCATCAGTACTCCCCCTCAGGGTCTGCTCTAGGGACTCACCAGGGAGAGATGCAACTCCACACCAGGCCACCATTGCCGTACGCGATGGCGGCTCCACAACAACAAGGTTCGCCAAAGATACGTTGTCTACAAGGTTGGAGGTGATCCTGGCGACTATCAATTCTTATATGAGCCGCCCAAGGAGATCCCACATGGATACGTGTGCACATACGTGCCGGATCGCAACAACCGGACGCAAGCGATCCGGACTCCAATCGGAGGGATTGCCGGAGCAGGAGCGATTGTTACGGCAGGAGGGATGGCTGGAGCAGCAGGGAGTTTGGGAGCAGACGCTGAGAAACAGGCGTGGCTAGCTAAATACGCCACTGCACCAAGTCATGAAAGCTCAACTGCTACAGCTTCCACCGTGGATCAGATCAGTGCGGTCTTGAGAGACCAGTTCGGTATCCTGCCGAAGAAGAAAATAATCGGCTACCACAAGCCGTACCCCAACGAGTTTGACCTGATCCCGCTGCCACCTAAGTATCGGCTCCCTGACTTCACAAAATTCAGTGGATCAGAAGGATCTAGCTCCATCGAGCACGTGAGCCGATACTTGGCCCAGCCTAGGCATGGTTTCAGCATCGGATCAGCTACGTGTGAGGTTTTTCGCGCAATCTCTCACCGGTCCAGCTTTTGGGTGGTACACCTCGTTGCAGCCAGATTCAGTTCGATCATGGAAGCAGCTGGAAGAGCATTTTCACACACAATATCATTCAGAAGCGACTAAAGCTGGCATTGCCGATCTGACCCAGGTTCGGCAAAGGCGAGGAGAGACAGTGTCTGAATACATTCAGCGTTTCAGAACTGTCAAGAACCGATGTTATTCGGTTCATTTGTCTGAGAAAGAAGCAGTCGAGCTGGCCGTGGCAGGCCTCACGAGCGCCACTCAAGGATCCGACGTTCCAAGTGGAGTACAATTCGTTGGCGCACATGGTCCGGAGACTAACTTTGTATGAACAAGCGCCACCCGTAACTGTACCAAGACAAGTACAAGCGCACGATAGGCCTAGTCGATGCTGATGAGGATGAAGATCCTTCGGAAGATCAGGAAGTCGCGGTGGCCGAATGGGCTCGGACGGCAGTGCCTGTGTCCTGCAAATGGGTGAATCAACCAGGGCCTCCAAGAGGGTTTGACTTTGATTTGAGCAAAGCTGAGCAGATTTTTGATTTGCTGCTGAAGGAGAAACAGTTGAAGTTACCTTAAGGCCACAAAATCCCTACGTCACAAGAGATGAACGGTAGGCCATACTGCAAATGGCATCAGACGTTCACTCACGCCACCAACGACTGCAAAGTATTGCGCGCACAGATTCAAATGGCGATAGAATCAGGCCGATTAACTTTCGGACAATTTGCCATGAAGGTTGACACACGTCCGTTTCCTGGCGTCAACATTGTGGATCTTAGCCACTCCATGAGGTGCGAGCCAGAGTTTTCTTTTGATGTCAACATGGCAGGGCTTGTGAGCCGCCATGGCAAAGATAAAGCAGAGAGCAGCCACTCCCGTGGCAAGGATAAAGAGGAGGCCCCATGATGATGATAGGCGGTACCTAACCGAGGAGGAAGTGAGAAGCGTGCGGTATCAACGTCCACTCTCCGCGCATCTCCTTAACAAATATGAACAGCAGTATGACCGACGTCGGCGCTACGACGTAGATGATGAGAGATATCGTCGGTCTGATGTAGAGGACAGGAGGTATCGTCGACGTGATAGAAACAACGACGGGTACAAGCGTCACGCTAGAGGGAGGTCAAGGGAGCAAGACGACATGGATAAGCATTGGGACTGTCCTTTCTTTAAACATTGCTGGGACTCAGGAATGAGCCGATTGCCAACAATCGAGAACTGCCCAGAATGCATGACAAGAAAGGAAGAAAACAAACGAGGTTTCGGTGTTCGAGCGTCTAGGGCCTCTCCCACCTCAGAACAAACGAGCTGAGTCATCTCAAGGGGAAGACTTTGAGGAGTCAGAAGGTGAAGAAGATAGGTATCACCGGCCAAGGTGGTGCCCTGATGGACTCAGCCATTCTCAGAAGCGTAGGGTGCAGCGGCTACGAAACCTGGAGGAAGCCGAGGCACGCACTCGTACACGTTGAGAAAAGCACGGCCCGATCTGGCCGTGAAAATTCAGCAAACATTGGAGACGGAGGCGCGCCCACCGAAGAAAGTGTGGCGCCCTAAACAGACAAAAGCCGATGCAGAGGCATCGGCTGATACAAACATGGTGTTCGTACTCCCGTCAGAGTTTCGCGCTCCAAACGACGAGGAAGTATCGGTGGCTCAATTCGACTATGGTCTACGGCCAGTTATCTTTGAGAAGCCATGAGATAGAAGCTACAGGCATTTGAAGGCCCTATACCTGAGAGGTTATATCAATGGGCAGCCTGTCAGCAAGATGTTGGTTGATACCGGAGCGGCAGTCAACATAATGCTGTATTCCATGCTACGATGTTTGGGACACTCCAATGATGATCTGATCAAGACCAACGTCATATTAAGCGATTTCAACGGCCAAGCATCAGAAGCAAAAGGTGTTCTGAATGTAGATCTTACTGTAGGCTGGAAAACCATACCTAACGCGTTCTTCATCGTCGACAGCAAAAGCAATTACGCTGTCCTGCTAGGAAGGGATTGGATTCACGCTAACTGTTGCATTCCATCCACAATGCACCAATGCATCATACAATGGGATGGAGATGAAGTGGAGGTCGTTCAGTGCAGATGACTCAATCGAGATATCACTAGCTGCCATGAATATTTGGGAGGCAGATGACCAAGAGCCGCTCTCCGGAATCAGCTTGGAAGGCTCGTGAGCGCATCGAAGCTTCGAAAAAT
Organism: Lolium rigidum; assembly: GCF_022539505.1. Classification (NCBI taxonomy): domain Eukaryota; kingdom Viridiplantae; phylum Streptophyta; class Magnoliopsida; order Poales; family Poaceae; genus Lolium; species Lolium rigidum. The sequence continues at coordinate 211,993,234 of NC_061512.1, read as the reverse complement.
GGGGTGAGGCTGGTCTTATCTACCGGCTCGACGTAGTAGCAAGGTCCAAGACAATGGACGTACGTGGCGAGGCCGATCCCTGCGATCGGCCCCAAAAAATGGAAAGCAAAAATCTCATCTCAAGCATGTCACGTAGCTACGTAAAAAAACAAGACGTGGTAAACCTTCACTAAGCATTGCAATGAAGAAGGAGGCCGATTCTAGCAATCGGCCAAAATTATCCTCGACATACGTTTTTGCCTGGGTTCAGCATTGATCTAACAGGGGATGCTCGAAGAGCCGATACCCTCAATTACTTGAAAGAATCGGCTCGGGGGGCACTTGGATGGATAAGACACGAGGATATGAAGTTTGAAGTGGCTGTCAAATGCCCAGCAGCTCAAGATATATTCTTTGATGATGATGGGTATTGAAGTATGGGGGCCGATGCATAAATCGGCCGTAAAAAATACAAATTTTTTAAACACAGCCGATGCACAGACATCGACTTTAGAATAGAAAGCCGATGCGCAGCCATCGACTCTAGTACAATTATACAGGATCTACCCGCTGCGTGTTCAAGACGCGGATGACCTTCTGCTTCCTGGAGGGAGTGAACAGTGAGAGCTTCCTCAGCGACAATGAGCCGATTTGGTGTCAGAACCTTCTCTTCGGGGACTTCCAACCCTTTGTCGGTTAAGCCGTTGATGTTTCGCCTTCAATATCGGCTTTCAACGGAAGGAAAGGTGGTCAATGGTAGCAAGTTTGCTCAGATTCGCTCAAGTTCGGGTCCATTTGTCTGAACTGTATGTCCTCACCGCCGTTCTCGCCTTGACTGAGGCTCGGGGGGCAGCTGATTTGGTAGGCACTCTGTGGTGGGAAGCCGATTGGAGTGTCATCGGCTGACCCCGCATCATAAACCTCTTCGGAAGTGGTGGGTTGGTGCAGAAGAAGATCACCAGAGTTGCTGGAAGGAGACCATAGCATGGGCATTAGTGATATTGCCCTTGGGTCCGCTGCAGTTGCAAACCTGCACGATTGACATCTGAGGTTCGTATGGCCGTGGGTTGGATCTGTTCAAGCGGCGATTTGGGGATTTGAGTTTTGCTCCTTCAGATAGGTCGCAGGTCACCATTTGAAAAGGTGATAGAGTTGGCCTTGCTCGCGTTTTATGGCAAGGGCCGATGCTCTGCCATCGGCTCTCAATGTGTTGACTCACTTTAAATCGGCGAAGTTGGAAAAGGGACAGAATCAGCTGAGAAATGTCTTCTTCATTAATAAGAGAGAATTTTTACAATGAAGAGCCGATTGCTCAAGAAAGGAAGAACAAAAGAAGAGCCGATTGCTCAGGGACTACTAATCCTGCATTACTAATCCTCGCTGGCCTCATCGTCGGCATCGGAGCTGCCGTCGGCGCTACTTCCGGAGAATTCCTCGTCGCTGCCGCCCCAGTCCTCGGCCGGAGCCTCTTCTTCCTCGTCATCATCATCATCCTCGCTGTCCGCCCAAGCGGAAGAGGAGGAATCATCCTCCTCCTCTTCTTCTCCTTCCTCGTCATCATCGTCCTCGCTGTCTGCCCACGCGCGGGAGCGCTTCGCCGGCGGGTACCCGGCGGAGGAGGAGGAATCATCCTCCTCCTCTTTCTCCTCTACTTCTTCTTCTTCCTCCTCCTTGTCGAAGGAGGTGGGGTTCGCCCAGGAGTGGAGGTCGTCTTCACTCTCTCTCTTTAGCTCCCCTTCGATGAGGAACTCGAGGTCGTCCTCCCCATCGGTCAGAGGTAAGTTACCATCTGACCCGACGAGTGCTTTGGGTGGGCCATCTGGTATGTGGTCAAAGTCCCACTCCTGCTCGCTCGAGGAGGAAGATTGGAGGGAGAGGCCTGAGGAGATAGAAGAAGAGGAAGACATTGCTACAGGGGAAGAGGGTTTTTTGGGTGCTGGTGGACAGAACAGAGCAAGGGGATGAAGTGGCGAACCATTCGGCACAGATAAATAAAGGGGATGTAGTGGAGACTTTATGCCATAACGGTTCTCGAGGACATGATGTCGAATCTGTCAATTCACGCAGAGAAGCTGAGGAGGCGAGGCGACATGATGAAGAATACTGCGACGGTTCTGCTCTGCCACGACATGACCCTTCGAAGGAAAAACAGAGTGGTTTTGAAATTATCATTACCAAAACCAGGGGGGATGTGTTATCGCCAGATTTTGGCCAAATCAGGAGATAGGCCGTAAGTGAGATGGGCTTGAAGGATATACGCGTGGAGGATCTGTGAAGCGGCCTTGCACGAGAGTTTGGGCTAAATTGCCCGTGTATCTGTATTTTATTAGATCGTGTTTAGAATTAAAAGGTAGAGTTTGGCCCGTGCACGGTTAGGTGCACGCCTGAATTAGAAAGTCCCTTGGACTATAAATATGTATCTAGGGTTTACGAAATAAACAATAATCACATTCACAACAAACACAAACCAGGCGCATCGCCACCCCTTCTTTCGAGGGTTTTCTTCCGGGTAAGCATCATGCTGCCTAGATCGCATCTTGCGATCTAGGCAGTATACGTTTATTCGTCTACCTTGTGTTACTCATGCTGAAGCGTTGTTGATGGCGAGTAGCACTACCTATCTTAGGTGTTTTGGGGCTTGCATTGATGCTTTTCTTATGCATATTTGCTTAGCAATGCCGTCCTCGACACCTAGCTGCCCTTACACCTATCTGGGTGTAAGGGCAGCATCTTGCTTGTTCGTTGCTTAGTAGATCCGATCTGTTATAGTTGCTCCTTGACTCTTCAAGGATTAGTTTAATATCTGCATGATTAGGCCTTATGCTGGGGTTGGATGATCCGGTAGTGCGTTAGGTGTTGTTTACCGTTCCTATAAGGGATGTTCGGGAATTGACGTAATGTTGGTTTTTAGGCCTCTTCTAGGGATAGTTTTCATCATCTTTCGTATCTGCTAGGCCCAACTACGCGTAGGACGTTCCGGTTATGCGGTGAAAACCCTAAACTGTCGTAGATTGGTTTAGCTTTGTTTTGATCAAGCAGGATCCCCATGTCATTGCAAATCCAACGTGAACCATGGGGCAATCGGCTCTTTGAGCCGATCCACAGGGCAACCTGAGAGCCGATAGGGCTCGTATTTAATGTTTACGTGTCTACCATGCAGGAGAACAATCGAAGCAATCTAACACCTTCCTGATCGGGTCTAGGTCAGGTGGCACGCCCTTGCAACCGCCAGGACGTGTGCAGGAAACTTGCGGGACGACGCGAGGTGCCAGGGTCCACTAAGCGGCCTTGGGAGCCTCCCGGCTCTTCGTGTTGCTTAACCACTGCTCGCCGGTGAGTTTTGGCAGGCAACACAAGTGCAATAAGTAAACATGTAAGAATCAATGCACACAGTTGATACAAGTGTTTGCTTCTGTGATAGAAAAAAGTAGGTAAACTGACTCAACATAAAGTAAAAGAATGGCCCTTCGTAGAGGGAAGCAGGGATTAAATCATGTGCTAGAGCTTTTTAAGTTTTGAAATCATATAGAGAGCATAAAAGTAAAGTTTTGAGAGGTGTTTGTTGTTGTCAACGAATGGTAATGGGTACTCTAACTACCTTATCAACCAGACTTTCAAGAGCGGCTCCCATGAAGGACGTTATCTCTACCAGCAAGGTAGATCATCCCTCTTCTCTTTTGTTTACACATGTATTTTAGTTTCATTATTGATGACACTCCTCCCAACCTTTTGCTTTCACAAGCCATGGCTAACCGAATCTCGGGTGCCTTCCAACATTCACATACCATGAAGGAGTGTCTATTTGCAAAATTAAGTTGCTTACTGATAGATCAGGGCAAAACACGTGAAGAGAATTATTAATGCAAGTTAATTAATTGGGGCTGGGAACCCCATTGCCAGCTCTTTTTGCAAAATTATTGGATAAGCGGATATGCCACTAGTCCCTTGGTGAAACTCTGTCAAGAGTAAATGACAAGGTTGAAAGATAAAACACCACATACTTCCTCATGAGCTATAAAACATTGACACACATAAGGAGTAAAAAAGTTTTGAATTGTTTAAAGGTAGCACATGAAGTATTTACTTGTAATGGCAGAAAAATACCATGTAGTAGGTAGGTATGGTGGACACAAATGGCATAGTTTTTGGCTCAAGGATTTGGATGCACGAGAAGAATTCCTCTCAATACAAGGCTAGGCTAGCAAGGTTGTTTGAAGCAAACTCAAGTATAAAACGGTGCAGCAAGACTCAAATATGAACATACTGTAAGCATTATAAGACTTTACATCGTCGTCCTTGTTGTTCAAACACCTTAACCATAAAATATCTAGACTCTAGAGAAACCAATCATGCAAACCAAATTTTAACAAGCTCTATGTAGTTCTTCATTAATAGGTGCAAGGTACATGATGCAAGAGCTTAAACATGATCTATATGAGCACAACAATTGCCAAGTATCAAATTATTCAAGACAATATACCAATTACCACATGCGGCATTTTCTGTTTCCAACCATATAACAATGAACGAAGCAGTTTCAACCTTCGCCATGAACATTAAAAGTATAGCTAAGAACACATGTGTTCATACGAAACAGCGGAGCGTGTCTCTCTCCCACACAAGCATGTATTTATTCAGAGAATGAAAATAAACAAACGAAAATAAAAGCACACAGACGCTTCAAGTAAAGCACATAAGATGTGACCGAATAAAAATATAGTTTCAAGAGAAGTGACCTGATAAGTTGTTGATGAAGAAGGGGATGCCTTGGGCATCCCCAAGCTTAGACGCTTGGGTCTTCTTAAAATATGCAGGGATGAACCACGGGGCATCCCCAAGCTTAGACTCTTCACTCTTCTTGATCATAGTATATCATCCTCCTCTCTTGACCCTTGAAAACTTCCTCCACACCAAACTCAAAACAAACTCATTAGAGGGTTAGTGCATAATAAAAAATTCACATATTCAGAGGTGACACAATCATTCTTAACACTTCTGGACATTGCACAAAGCTACTGGACGTTAATGGAACAAAGAAATCCATCAAACATAGCAAAACAGGCAATGCGAAATAAAAGGCAGAATCTGTCAAAACAGAACAGTCCGTAAAGACGAATTTTTTAGAGGCACCAGACTTGCTCAGATGAAAATGATCAAATTTAATGAAAGTTGCGTACATATCTGAGGATCACGCACGTAAATTGGCAGATTTTTCTGAGTTACCTACAGACAGGCATATTGAAATTCGTGACATCAAGAAATCTATTTCTGCGCAGTAATCCAAATCTAGTATTGACTTTACTATCAAAGACTTTACTTGGCACAACAATGCAATAAAATAAAGATAAGGAGAGGTTGCTACAGTAGTAACAACTTCCAAGACTCAAATATAAAACAAAATTGCTGTAGTAAAATAAAGACATGGGTTATCTCCCAAGAAGTGCTTTCTTTATAGCCATTAAGATGGGCTCAAATAGCTTTTAATGATGCACTCATAAGGATGAGAGTTGAAGCAAAAGAGAGCATCAAAAAGCAAGTATGAAACAAATTTAAGTCTAACCCACTTCCTATGCATAGGAATCTTGTAAATAAATAAATTCATGAAGCATAATGCAACAAGCGTAGAAAGATAAAACAAGTGTAACTTCAATATTTTCAGCGTATAGAGAGGTGTTTTAGTAACATGAAAACTTCTACAACCATATTTCCCTCTCTCATAATAACTTTCAGTGGCATCATGAACAAACTCAACAATATAAGTATCACATAAAGCATTCTTATTCACATGCATAAAAGTATCATTACTCCCAACATAAGCATAGTCATTCTTATTAATTGTAGTGGGAGCAAATTCAACAAAGTAGCTATCATTATTATTCTCATCATCAAATATAGGAGGCATAGTATAATCATAATAAGCTTTATCCTCCATAGTAGGCGGCATCAAAAGACCACTATCATTATAATCATCATAAATAGGAGGCAAAGTATCATCAAAGAAAATTTTCTCCTCAATGCTTGGGGGACTAAAAATATCACACTCATCAAAACCAGCTTCCCCAAGCTTAGAATTTTCCATATCATTAGCAACAATGGTGTTCAAAGCGTTCATACTAATATCATTGCTACTAGCATGCAAATAAGATTTCATAGGTTTTTTAATTTTTGCATTAAACCATTCATGTCTTGACTCAGGAAATAGTTTAAAAAACTCACAGATGTTTTCCATTATGCCTTACTAGTGTTTAACAAGAAACAAAAAGATGCAATTGCAGGATCTAAAGGAAATAGCTTCGAGCACTCTCAACGGCACCAGAAAATAACTTAGTTACCCGGGACCGGAGTATGAGTGCCTTTTACCTTACCTCCCCGGCAACGGCGCCGTAAAATAGCTTGATGTCTACGCACGCTTCTATTCCTCGTAGACAAGTGTTGGGCCTCCAAGAGCAGAGGTTTGTAGAACAGCAGCAAGTTTCCTTTAAGTGAATCACCCAAGGTTTATCGAACTCAGGGAGGTAGAGGACAAAGATATCCTCTCAAGCAACCCTGCAATCACGATACAAGAAGTCTCTTGTGTCCCCAACACACCTAATACACTTGTCAAATGTATAGGTGCACTAGTTCGGCGAAGAGATAGTAAAACACAGGTGGTATGAATGAATATGAGCAGTAGTAACTGCGCCGTAAAATAGCTTGTCTGGCGTGCGTTGATGGTAGTAATATTGCAGGAAGTAAAGATGCATAGAAACAAGAAATAAGCGATGATTGCAGTATTTGGAAACAAGGCCTAGGGATCATACTTTCACTAGTGGACACTCTCAACATTGCAATCATAATTGAATATAAATATAAGCACTTCACTATGTATTCTGAATTACTCTCTGGCAAGATAACGAACTCTAATTCATTATGTAGGCAAACCTTAAAGATGTATTCCCAAGTACTAATAAACACCCCACGCTATCACTGTGAGCATTCATAGGAGGTACTTGATGTCTACGGGAGCTTCTATTCTTGTAGACAGTGTTGGGCCTCCAAGAGCAGAGGTTTGTAGAACAGCAGCAAGTTTCCCTTAAGTGGATCACCCATGGTTTATCGATCTCAGGGAGGAAGAGGTCAAAGATATCCCTCTCGAGCAATCTTGCGATCACAATGCAAGAAGTCTCTTGTGTCCCCAACACACCTAATAGGTGCACTAGTTCGGCGAAGAGATAGTGAGATGCAAGTAATATGGATGAGTATGAGTGGTAATAGCAATCTGAATAAAATATGGCAGTGAGTAAACATGCAACAAAACAGTAAACAAACGGAGATTCGATGCTTGGAAGCAAGGCCTAGGGATCCCGCTTTCACTAGTGGACACTCTCAACAATGATCACATAATAGGACTACTCTACACCCTCTTGTTGGATGATGAACACCACTAACTGTGTAGGATTACACGAACCCTCAATGCCGGAGTTAACAAGCTCCACAATATTCAATGTTCATATTTAAATAACCTTAGAGTGTAAGATAGATCAACACAATCACACCAAGAACTAACATAGCATGCACACTCGTCACCATCACACTATGAAGGAGGCATAAATCACATCAATTCTTATCATAGCAATAGTTAACTTCATAATCTACAAGAGATTACAATCATAACCCACGCCAAGTACTACACGATGCACACACTATCACCATTACACCGTGTAGGAGGAATAGACTACTTTAATAACATCACTAGAGTAGCACATAGATGATATTCAACTAGATCACATAAAGAGAGAGATGAACCACATAGCTACGAGCGGAGCCCTCAGCCCGGGGTGAATTACTCCCTCCTCATCATGGAGACAGCGATGGCGGTGAAGATGGCGGTGGAGACGGCGGTGGAGATGACTCCGGGGCAATTCCCCGTCCCGGCAGGGTGCCGGAACAGAGACTTCTGTCCCCCGAATTGGAGTTTCGCGATGTGGCGGCGCCCCTGGAGTCTTTCTGGAGTTTCGTCAAGAGGTCCTGCGTTTTTAGGTCGAAAGGGCTTAAATAGGCGAAGAGACAGAGTCGGAGGGGCCACGGGGCCTCCTCCCCATAGGCCGGCGCGGCCAGGGTGGAGCCCGCGCGGCCCTGTCGTGTGGGGCCCCCCTGGCTCGCCTCCGACTCTCCTTCGGTGTTCTGGGGCCTCCCGGGAAAAATAGGATGTTTGATCTTCGTTTCGTCGAATTCCGAGAATATTGCCCGAACAGCCTTTCTGGAACCAAAAACAGCAGAAAACAGGAACTGACACTGTGGCATCTTGTTAATAGGTTAGTTCCGGAAAACGCATAAAAACGATATAAAGTGTGAACAAAACATGTAGGTATTGTCATAAAACAAGCATGGAACATCAGAAATTATAGATACGTTGGAGACGTATCAGCATCCCCAAGCTTAGTTCCTACTCGTCCTCGAGTAGGTAAAACGATAAAAGATAATTTCTGAAGTGACATGCTACCAACATAATCTTAATCATACTATTGTAAAGCATATGAGATGAATGCAGCGATTCAAAGCAATGTTAATGCAATGAGTAAACAATTGAACCATATAGCAAAGACTTTTCACGAATAGTACTTTCAAGACAAGCATCAATAAGACTTGCATAAGAGTTACTCATAAAGCAATAAATTCAAAGTAAAAGCATTGAAGCAACACAAAGGAGATAAAAGTTTCAGCGGTTGCTTTCAACTTTAACATGTATATCTCATGGATAATTGTGAACACAAAGCAATATAACAAGTGCAATAAGTAAACATGTAAGAATCAATGCACACAGTTGATACAAGTGTTTGCTTCTAAGATAGAAAGAATAGGCAAACTGACTCAACAAATAAAGTAGAAGATAGGCCCTTCGCAGAGGGAAGCATTGATTACTATATTTGTGCTAGAGCTTTTCATTTTGAAAACAAGAAACAATTTTGTCAACGGTAGTAATAAAGCATATGAGTTATGTATAAGACATCTTATAAGTTGCAAGCCTCATGCATAGTATACTAATAGTGCTCGTACCTTGTCCTATTTAGCTTGGGTTAACACGGATTATCATTGCATAGCATATGTTTCAACCAAGTGTCACAAAGGGGTACCTCTATGCCGCCTGTACAAAGGTCTAAGGAGAAAGCTCGCATTGGATTTCTCGCTTTTGATTATTCTCAACTTAGACATCCATACCGGGACAACATAGACAACAGATAATGGACTCCTCTTTAATGCATAAGCATTTAACAACAGTTATTATTCTCATAAGAGATTGAGGATTAGCTGTCCACACTGAAACTTCCACCATGAATCATGGCTTTAGTTAGCGGCCCAATGTTCTTCTCTAATAGTATGCATACTCAAACCATTTGATTGTGAAAACCGCCCTTACTTCAGACAAGACGAACATGCATATCAACTCACATGATATTCAACAAAGGTAAAAGAGTTGATGGCATCCCCAGAAAACATGGTTACCGCACAACAAGCAACTTACTAAGAAATAAGACACATAAGTTCATATTCTTCACCACGATAGTTTTTAAGCTATTTTGTCCCATGAGCTATATATTGCAAAGGTAAAGAATAGAAATTTTAAAGGTAGCACTCAAGTAATTTACTTTGGAATGGCGGAGAAATACCATGTGGTAGGTAGGTATGGTGGACACAAATGGCATAGTAATTGGCTCAAGGATTTGGATGCATGAGAAGGATTCCTCTCAATACAAGGCTAGGCTAGCAAGGTTGTTTGAAGCAAACTCAAGTATAAAAGGTGCAGCAAAGCTCACATATGCACATATTGTAGCTATTATAAGACTTTACATTGTCTCCTTGTTGTTCAAACACCTCAACCGAGAAAATATCTAGACTCTAGAGATCAATCATGCAAACCAAATTTTACAAGCTCTATGTAGTTATTCATTAATAGGTGCAAAGTATATGATGCAAGAGCTTAATCATGAGCACAACAATTGCCAAGTATCAAGTTATTCAAGACATCATACCAATTACTACATGTAGTATTTCCCGTTTCCAACCATATAACAATTAACGAAGCAGTTTCAACCTTCGCCATGAAAATTAAAAGCTAAGAACACATGTGTTCATATGAACCAGCGGAGCGTGTCTCTCTCCCACACAAGCATTTATTCAAACAAAAACACAAACAAAAGCACACAGATGCTCCAAGTAAAGTACATAAGATGTGACCGAATAAAAATATAGTTTCAAGAGAAGGAACCTGATAAGTTGTCGATGAAGAAGGGGATGCCTTGGGCATCCCCAAGCTTAGACGCTTGAGTCTTCTTGAAATATGCAGGGATGAACCACGGGGGCATCCCCAAGCTTAGACTTTTCACTCTTCTTGATCATAGTATATCATCCTCCTCTCTTGACCCTTGAAAACTTCCTCCACACCAAACTCGAAACAAACTCATTAGAGGGTTAGTGCATAGTCAAAAACTCACATGTTCAGAGGTGACACAATCATTCTTAACACTTCTGGACATTGCTCAAAGCTACTGGAAGGTAATGGAACAAATAAATCCACCCAACACAGCGAAAGAAGCAATGCGAAATAAAAGGCAGAATCTGTCAAAACAGAACAGTCCGTAAAGACGGATTTTATTGAGGCACCAGACTTGCTCAGATGAAAATGCCCAAATTGAATGAAAGTTGCGTACATATCTGAGGATCACTCACGTAAATTGGCATAATTTTCTGAGTTACCTACAGAGAATTAGGCCCAGATTCGTGACAGCAAGAAATCTGTTTCTCGCTAGATAATCCAAATCTAGTATCAACCTTTCTATCAAAGACTTTACTTGGCACAACAATGCAATAAAATAAGATAAGGAGAGGTTGCTACAGTATTAAAAACTTCCAAGACACAAATATAAAATAAAAGTATTGTAGCAAAATAAACACATGGGTTATCTCCCAAGAAGTTCTTTCTTTATAGCCATTAAGATGGGCTCAGCAGTTTTTATGATGTACTCGCAAGAAATAGTATTTGAAGCAAAAAGAGAGCATCAAGAAGCAAATTCAAAACACATTTAAGTCTAACATGCTTCCTATGAAAAGGAATCTTGTACACAAATGAATTCATGAAGAACAAAGTGACAAGCATAAGAAGGCAATACAAGCGCAACTTCAAAATTCTCAACATAAAGAGGGGAAACTTAATATTATTAAGATGCATATAACCATGTTTCCCTCTCTCATAATAACTTTCAGTAGCATCATTGATGAAATCCACAATATACCCATCACTTAAAACATTCTTATCATGGTTCATATGCATAGAAGTATTATTAATTTTGGCATAAGAAGAATTCTTCTCATTAATAGTAATTGGAGCAGGATTATTATCAAGAATTTGAACATGGTAAACAAGTTGCATATTAAGGGAATTGTTTTTGGCAATCCAATCATAACTATGACAAGTTTCATAAGGATAGTTATAACCTATATCATAGCATTATTTATAATAATCATTAAAGGTCGGAGGCACAGTGTCATCATAAGAAATAGAATAGTTATCTTTCACCGTCGGTTTATCTGTGGCCATACCATCATTGTTATTAGAAGGAGATGTATCAAACACATAATGATCAGTAGCAAAAGGATTTTCAAACACGTCTTCCCCAAGCTTAGAGCTTTCTATATCATTATGGGAGGAAGCGTGGATAGCACTGACACTATGGCAATTATTATCATCATTTTCAGAATTAGTTTCCCAGAGATTTGCAATATCAAAAGTAGTGTGCTCATTCAAATCATGATCGCTAATGTATGTAAAGGGCATAGGAAGATCATCGTATTCAGATTCATTATCATAATAATCATTAGGAGCAACATACTTACGGTTATCTAGCGTTATCTCATTTACGCGGGGATATGCCGTTACTTCTTTCTCTTTATTCTCCTTCTTCTTCTTCTTCTTCTTCGTTCCCTTCTTCTTCTTCTTCTCGTCCTTCTCCTCGTTCCCTTCTTTAGGAGGAAGAGGCTTGAAGGGTGGCTTGTCCGCATAACCTGATTTACTTTCAGAAACAATAGAAGAAACTTGGGAGGATTCCTCCTTTTCATTAATTAGTTCAAAACACACAGACGGTCCTATCATAATTTGGCAAGGTGTCATCTTCTAAAATATTTTGTATGTAAGTATTTGTATAGCTATTATCAATGCAATAAGAAAAACACCCATGCAGGACATCATCAATATCAAGATCATTAATATCTAACAAAGAAATTTTCCTTGATAACTCTTCACACCACAAAAATAAAGTGAGTTCATCATGCTGATTAGGAGTAATTTCATCATCACAATACAAATTTGCAGCACTCATTGGGTTCAAATTATCATTGGTGGAGCATTGAAAATTAAAATGACCCACTTCATGGCAAACTTCACAAATAAAAGGATAGAGGGCACAAACTTTTTTACCAAGATCATCTAGAGCCCTACCCCACTTTCTAGTTTTTTCATTAATATGATGGATACAATATTCATCTTTGATTTGATTAATTCCACAAGGTCTATGCATTCCACAAAAATTAACATGCTTATAGGAAATAGCATTCTTAGAAGTTTGAGCATGCTTATTGCAATCATTAACAACAATTTCATCCTTCATGCAAGCCTCTTTAAAAGGTTCATGATACTTATCAAAATTCTTTTTAGGCAATTCAAAATGAGAAGCAAAGGCTTTATAAAGATTTGCAGGCAACTTGAGAGTCAAGACCATAAGTAGCACTCATATCTCGAAATTTATCGAGTATCCATAAAAGCTTCAATGCATTCATAATCATAATTTATACCTGACTCTTCACCTTTGTTGTTCTCCCATCCTTCAGCATTCTCCTCAATCCGATCAAGAAGATCCCACCTAGCTTCAACCTCCTTGCTTGTGAAAGATCCCTCTGAACAGGCATCCAGATTGATAGGGTAAAGGTGGCCGATCTTTCGATGAGAGTATGATAGCGTCGATTTGTTGGTGGAGTTCGTGCTTGACGATCCGACTACACGTGCAAAGCTCGTGCGCCAATGCAATCTCTAGGACAATCTCCGGAAGTTACTGATCTTGCGGATGCACGATCAGCCTGACCAGCGAGGGTCTTAATTCCTACCTGAAATCGAGAACAAGTAAGAACTAATAATGCAATCAGAATTATTGCGGATATAGATGAAAGCTTTATTGAAAAGGTGGGATTCCGGGCGTTGGCCTCAAAAGAAGTACACGAGAGTTGCAGCGATGGCTAACTTTTAATCTAATCAAAATCCGAGTCTAAACGTGACGGCTATGGGGGTATTTAAAGGAGGAAAAGGTGGGGTTTCGGCCAGCCATACATGTGGTGGCCGAACCAAACCCTAGAAGGCCTTTCCCCTTCAATACGGACTCTAAAAAGTGGCTGACTTAATTCCCGCGAAAATGACATGGGCCTGGCCCAAAACTAAAGGTGACGCAGCACCATATTATGCTATGGACGAAATTATGAAGTGGAGAACTCTATATTTCGTCCATGTCTTCATCTCTTCTTATGGTGGCTTCAAAGTCCTGAAATCTCCACTTGTGGCATCATCTTCAATCCTCAAGTGCTTGCTGCCATCTCCTCCATGTGTGATCATGCTCCAATGCTTGTCCTCCTCATCCATGCTTGGTCCATCATTCCTAAGAGTAACAAACATATCTGATTTAGGCAGCATCATATTCTCGTGTATGTGAGGAATAGTTCCAAGAAACGAAAGTACCCGATAGTTCGAGTTGTTTGGCACGAGCTCGAGTGATTGGTCCTTGTATTTGTGTCGCCTGTAGGTACAGCGGTTGTATCAAGAGATGGGATGTCCTCATCATGCCCCCCTTCTTGAATTGAAGTCGTCCTCGACGAAAACTCCTCTTCTTCACCAAAGTAAGGCTTCAAATCTGCAATGTTAAATGTAGGACTAACTGGACCCAATTCTGCAGGAAGCTCAAGTTTATATGCATTATCATTTATTTTCTCTAACACCTTAAAAGGACCAGCAGCGCGTGGCATTAGTTTCGACTTGCGCAATTCAGGAAAACGATCTTTGCGCAAATGCAACCAAACAAGATCACCAACATCAAACACAACATGCTTTCTTCCTCTATCCCCAGCAATTTTATACTTAGTATTCATGCGTGCTATGTTGTCTTTAGTAGTCTCATGCAATTTTAGTATCAATTCAGCACGGTTTGTAGCATCCAAATTATTTTGCACGGAAGATGGTAAAGGCAACAAATCAATAGGTGCACGTGGTACAAAACCATAAACAATCTCAAATGGGCACATCTTAGTGGTAGAATGCAGCGAACGATTGTAAGCAAATTCAACATGAGGTAAACATTCTTCCCACAATTTTAAGTTCTTCTTCAAAACAGCCCGCAGCATAGTAGATAAAGTTCTATTTACTACTTCAGTTTGTCCATCAGTTTGGGGATGACATGTAGTACTAAACAGCAATTTAGTCCCCAACTTAGCCCATAAACATCTCCAAAAGTGGCTAAGAAACTTAGTATCACGATCAGAAACAATAGTATTTGGCACACCATGTAAACGCACAATTTCGCGAAAGAACAAATCAGCAACATGTGTAGCATCATCAGTTTTGTGACATGGAATAAAGTGTGCCATCTTAGAGAACCTATCCACAACAACAAAGATACTATCCCTCCCCTTCTTGTACGAGGCAAACCCAAAACGAAATCCATAGAAATATCCTCCCAAGGTACACTAGGAACAGGAAGAGGCATATATAAACCATGTGGATTAAGTCGAGACTTAGCTTTTTGACATGTAGTGCGGCGTGCCACAAATCTCTCAACATCTCGACGCATACGTGGCCAAAAGAAGTGTGCAGCAAGTACATCTTCCGTCTTCTTCACACCAAAGTGTCCCATCAATCCTCCTCCATGCGCCTCCCGCAACAACAAAAGACGAACGGAACCATCTGGGATGCATAGCTTGTTAGCACGGAACACAAATCCATCATTGAGGACGAATTTGTTCCATGTTCTACCATCTTTACAATTCAGCAACACATCTTTAAAATCAGCATCATTCAAGTATTGTTCCTTTATTGTTTCTAATCCAAAAATCTTGAAGTCAAGTTGAGATAGCATAGTATAACGGCGCGACAAAGCATCAGCAATAACATTATCTTTACCCTTTTTGTGTTTGATAACATAAGGAAAAGACTCAATAAACTCAACCCACTTTGCATGGCGGCGATTCAACTTAGCTTGACTACGAATATGCTTCAAAGGTTCATGATCGGAATGTATAACAAATTCTTTAGGCCATAAATAATGTTGCCAAGTTTCTAATGTCCGAACCAGCGCATATAATTCTTTATCATAAGTAGAATAGTTCGGACTAGGCCCACTCAATTTTTCACTAAAATATGCAACAGGTTTGCCCTCTTGTAATAACACACCTCCCAAACCAATTCCACTAGCATCACATTCAAGCTCAAAAGTCTTATTGAAATCAGGAAGTTGGAGTAATGGAGCATGTGTTAACTTATCTTTCAGAATCATGAAGGCGTCTTGTTGTGCATCGCCCCACACAAAGGGCACATCCTTCTTTGTAAGCTCATTCAGCGGCGCAGCAATGGATCCAAAATCTTTCACAAAGCGCCTATAGAAGCCAGCGAGGCCAAGAAAACTCCTCACTTGTGTGACCGTCTTTGGCTGCGGCCAACTCTCAATTGCCTCAATCTTGGCTGGATCAACTTCAATTCCCTGCGCAGTAACAACATAGCCAAGAAACGCAACTCGATTGGTGCAAAAGGTGCACTTCTCAAGATTACCATACAAACGTGCATCACGTAACGCATTGAAAATAGCACGTAAATGATCCAAATGTTCCTCCAAAGATTTGCTATAAATCAGAATATCATCAAAGTATACCACCACAAAACGTCCAATAAAAGCACGTAAAACTTCGTTCATCAGTCTCAAGAAAGTACTAGGTGCATTAGTTAAACCAAAGGGCATTACTAACCACTCATATAAGCCGAACTTAGTTTTAAACGCTGTTTTCCATTCATCTCCTAATTTCATACGAATCTGGTGGTAACCACTACGCAAATCAACTTTAGAGAACATAACAGAACCACTCAATTCATCAAGCATATCATCTAAACGAGGTATTGGATGACGGTAGCGAATGGTAATATTATTAATAGTTCTACAATCAGTACACATGCGTGAAGAACCATCCTTCTTAGGTACCAAGATAATAGGAACAGCACATGGGCTAAGAGACTCACGAATGTAACCTTTATCTTGGAGAACCTGAATTTGTCGCTGAATCTCTTTCGTCTCTTCGAGATTGGTACGGTATGGTGCACGGTTGGGCAGCGACGCTCCCGGAATCAAGTCAATCTGGTGTTCTATGCCACGGATAGGTGGTAGTCCAGGGGGAACATCTTGTGGGAACACATCAATGAATTCCTGCAAAAGGTTAGCAACCGCAGTGGAAAAGAAGGAGGCATATCCTCAAATGAAAACAGAACTTCTTTGCAAATGATAGCATAGCATTGAGTAGTGTCCACATCAAGTTCAGCAATATCAGATTTGCTAGCAAGCAAACAAGGATTTTTCAAACGAATTTCAGTAGCATGGTTCGAATCAGATTTAGTATTAGTCTTATGTGGAACAAAATCTGCAAGGCAACAATCTGATTCTCACTCTTAAGTTTCTCCTCGTTTTTTACTCTACTAGCTCTAGCAAGATCATCTTTTAGTATTTGTTCAGGAGTCATAGGTTTGAGACCAATTTTCTTTCCATCATGCATAAGAGAATACTGATTAGTTTTACCATTATGAACAAATTCTCTATCAAATTGCCAAGGTCTACCAAGTAACAAAGAACAAGCTTGCATAGGTACAACATCACAATCCACAAAATCAGAATATGTACCAATAGTAAAATGCACACGTGTAGTTCTTGTTACCTTGAGCTTCCGAGAGCTCTCAAACCATTGTATGTAGTATGGATGTGTGCGCTGTCTTGTAGGAAGAGAAAGCTTCTCCACCATGTCAACGCTGGCCGGATTATTGCAACTCCCTCCATCAATGATGATCCGTATAGCTCGCTCTTTTACAACGCCTCTTGTTTGGAACAGATTGTGGCGTTGATCATGCTCAGCTTTGCTCAATTGCACGCTCAACACACGCTGTGCAACTAAGCTCCTGTACTGATCAGCAGATGGTCGCCTTCCATTACCTCCATCTCTCTCTCGGAATCGAGTTGGCACCATCACGTGCAGCAATAAGGGCCAATGTATCTTCATCAAAGTCACTTGCGAATCATATTCTCCATCTTCACGCACCAACATCACACGCTTGGTTCTGCATTCTCTCTCTATGTGACCAAATCCCAAGCATTTGCGACATTGAATGTCGCGCGTCTTCCCCGTGGAGGCCATGGAAGATGAACTCCGAGGAGGACCAGCCGATGGTGTTGGTGTAGAGGCAGGAGGTGCTCGTGATGCAGGCGCGGTGTACTTGGAGGTAGTAGGTGCTGGTGCAGTACCACGAGATTGTGGCGCTGATTGTCGCGGAGACCACGACGATGTACGACCTGCAGAAACGTTAGTTCTTCTCCATGGTGGTTGACGATCCTGCACTTCACGTTCAGCTTTGCAAGCAAGATGGAACAAGCGAGTAATAGTGTTGTACTCCTTATAATCTAAAATATGCTGAATCTCTTTATTCAAACCACCAAAGAAACGAGCAAGCATAGCCTCATTATCCTCTACAATACCACAGCGAATCATGCCAGTTTGCAATTCTTGATAATAGTCTTCTACAGAATTTTTTCCTTGTTCTAAGCGAGACAATTTTTTCAGCAAATCACGTTGATAATGTGGAGGAACAAAACGAGTACGCATAGCAAGTTTTAACCCAGTCCAAGTAGCAGGAATATTTGCTGCATGTGTTCTACAATATTCGGACCACCAAATAGATGCAAAATCTGTGAACTCACAAGTAGCAGCACTAACACGCAAGTGATCAAGGTATTTTAAACATGCAAAGCGTTGTTCTACTTCCAATTCCCATGTAAGATATGCATCGGGATTATATCTACCCTCAAATGGCGGAATATTCAGCTTCAGTTTAGCAACATGATCATCATCATTACGTACCGGGCGTGGAGGTGGTCGAGCGTGGCGGTTCAGCTGCCGTGGACGACCAGGTGCAGGTTGTTGGACTTCCTCGTCCTCCAGTACGTTCTCATCTACCTGCTCGTCCGCGTCCCCTTCATAATCTTCGTAGCCTTCATCAGAAGGCGCGTCATTTGCGGCTGCTGCAGCAGGAGCGGTACCTGCAGGAACGTCCGCACGAGGAACGCGGCGCGCGCGGCGTTGCACGTTGGCGCGAGGCGGCGGCAACCGAGTCAAAAGCTCCTGGAACTTGGCGTCGAGCTTGGAGTTGAAAGCTGCCTCGAGGCCATCCAGTTTGTCCAGCGCGTCGGTGAGTTTGGCATCCACGTCATCAATGCGCGCATCGGTGTCGCGAGCATGCCCGCCCAAAAGGTGGGTGAAGTGAGCATGCAACTGCTCAGGCGTCATCTTGGCCGGATCAACAGCGGTCGGATCAACTGGTCCCGACATGGTTAGTACAAAAAAGCACAAAAGTATATGCCTACAAACTACGGAATATGGTGGTTCACGCGCAATTCGTCAAGCAAAATACAAAGCTCTTACAAGTTCTTACCAAACAGGAGGAAGGTGATGTAACAACCAGCAAGGATCAGCGTCTCCAAAGATTGCCAAAGCGATTACCAGGTGTCGACACAGTGCACGTGGAGGCAATATGTAGAGCTGTAGGAAGGCTAATATAGTAGCAAAACAGCAATTGTCAAAACAGAAATGCAATATTGAAAGTATTCTCAACAACGGTACTGTGCTGGTCCTAGGCTAGACCGTACTAGAGACGCGAGCCTAGAACACGAGCGAGGTCACGGCGCGGCACACAAGCAACTAGCAGCGATGAGGTGGCGATGAGGTGGCGACACGAGGTGTGAAAAATCACTATGATGGCAAGTGGCTCAAACTGATCCCCAAGGTCTAAAAACAGTATAGCCTCAGAAAATTTTTTGTCGAAATTTCGGAGGTGCTCCGGAAAGCGCGCAGGCGGCAAAAAAATGTCGCTATAACGGCCAGTGGCGAAAAGTGATCGCCAAAGTGAAAAACCAATGTAGCCAGAATTTTTTTTTTTTTTTTTTTTTTTTGCTCTCCTTCCAATTCTTTACTGGCGGCCGAAACTTATCTCACGGAAATTTTTCTGCAACGCAAGATGATATTAGAAGGTAACAGCTGAGAAGGAAAAACAATAAAACCTAATTCTACACGGGCTCTGTCGCGGCAGAGAAACAACACGAATCCTTGTCGCGGTAGGACACAGGGTATATGGTGGATACGGATGTATGTGGCGGGGGTGTATATGGCAATGGCGGAAGTATATGGCAGGTGTATATGGCGGTGGCGGAAGTATATGGTGGGTGTATCCGGCGGTGGCGGAAGTATATGGTGGGTGTATATGGCGGTGATCTGCGTATAGTGCGAGTGGGCGGCGGCGGCGTGACTAATATGACCAGAACTCGAAACTCTAAGGAACTAGACGCTAAGACCAGCAACTCGACACGAAGATGCAGACACAAATTCAACTATGCAAAACTGAAAAGACAATGCAAGGCGTGGCAGGGGGTTTATGGGACGATATGATCTAAAAACCCTAATAGTATTTTTGGCTTTTTCGTGGTTTATGGGTATGATGGCAGATGCAATCTACACTAGGAAAACGAGAAATCTCACCGAGCAACCTGAAATCTGATACCACTTGATAGGGTAAAGGTGGCCGATCTTTCGATGAGAGTATGATAGCGTCGATTTGTTGGTGGAGTTCGTGCTTGACGATCCGACTACACGTGCAAAGCTCGTGCGCCAATGCAATCGCTAGGACAATCTCCGGAAGTTACTGATCTTGCGGATGCACGATCGACCCGACCGACGAGGGTCTTAATTCCTACCTGAAATCGAGAACAAGTAAGAACTAATAATGCAATCAGAATTATTGCGGATATAGATGAAAGCTTTATTGAAAAGGTGGGATTCCGAATAGTCGGTCTTGTTCTAGGCGTTGGCCTCAAAAGAAGTACACGAGAGTTGCAGCGATGGCTAACTTTTAATCTAATCAAAATCCGAGTCTAAACGTGACGGCTATGGGGGTATTTAAAGGAGGAAAAGGTGGGGTTTCGGCCAGCCATACATGTGGTGGCCGAACCAAACCCTAGAAGGCCTTTCCCCCTTCAATACGGACTCTAAAAAAGTGGCTGACTTAATTCCTGCGAAAATGACATGGGCCTGGCCCAAAACTAAAGGTGACGCAGCACCATATTATGCTATGGACGAAATTATGAAGTGGAGAACTCTATATTTCGTCCATGTCTTCATCTCTTCTTATGGTGGCTTCAAAGTCCTGAAATCTCCACTTGTGGCATCATCTTCAATCCTCAAGTGCTTGCTGCCATCTCCTCCATGTGTGATCATGCTCCAATGCTTGTCCTCCTCATCCATGCTTGGTCCATCATTCCTAAGAGTAACAAACATATCTGATTTAGGCAGCATCATATTCTCGTGTATGTGAGGAATAGTTCCAAGAAACGAAAGTACACGATAGTTCAGTTGTTTGGCACGAGCTCGAGTGATTGGTCCTTGTATTTGTGTCGCTGTAGGTACAGCGGTTGTATCAAGAGATGGGATGTCCTCATCACGTATAGTCCTTGTGTTGTCCTGAAAGCCTCGCATAAAAATTGTTAACAATAACATTACGGGGGAGCTCATGAATGGGACATTTGAGCATTAGTGACTTCAATCTCCCCCATGCTTGAGAAATACTCTCTCCATCACGAGGATAAAAGTTATAAATATAATTCCTATCAATATGCACTTCATGAGGAGGATAAAATTTAGAATAAAAGAGAGGTACAATTTCCTCCCAACCAAGAGAATGACTATTCTTCAACAATTTATACCAATGCGCCGCTTTACCAGACAGCGAAAAAGAGAATAGCTTCTTCCTCACTTCATCCATAGAGATACCTGCACACTTGAATAACCCGCATAATTCATGCAAAAACAGTAAACGATCTCCAGGATGGACAGTTCCATCCCCTTCATAGCGGTTATCAATAACACGTTCAATAATTTTCATGGGTATCTTGAAAGTAGTACTTGCAGTAGGTGGATTTAAAATATCACAAGCATCATTAGAGTTATCGCATATGGGAGACAAAGCATTATCAGAACAAATTTTCTCCCCTAAAGATGGGAAACTAAAAAGATCACAGAAACTAGCTTCCCCAAGCTTAGACTTATCCATAGCATTAGCAGTGATTGCGTTCATACTAATAACATTGCTACTAGCATGCAATTGAGGCTCCATAGGTTCTTTAATTTTCGCATCACACAATTCATGTCTTAACTTAGGAAATAAATTAAAAAGCTCATAGTTGTATTCCATTATGCCTTACTAGTGTAAACAAGAAACAAAAAGATGCAATTGCAGGATCTAAAGGAAATAGCTTCGAGCACACACACAACGGCGCCAGAAAAGTACTTTACCTAGGACCGGAGTATGAGTGCCTTTTACCTTTCCTCCCCGGCAACGGCGCCGTGAAAATAGCTTGATGTCTACGGGAGCTTCTATTCTTGTAGACGAGTGTTGGGCCTCCAAGAGCGAGAGGTTTGTAGAACAGCAGACAAGTTTCCCTTAAGTGGATCACCCAAGGTTTATCGATCTCAGGGAGGAAGAGGTCAAAGATATCCCTCTCGAGCAACCCTGCGATCACAATGCAAGAAGTCTCTTGTGTCCCCAACACACCTAATAGGTGCACTAGTTCGGCAAAGAGATAGTGAGATGCAAGTAATATGGATGAGTATGAGTGGTAATAGCAATCTGAATAAAATATGGCAGCGAGTAAACATGCAACAAAACAAGTAAACAAACGGAGATTCGATGCTTGGAAGCAAGGCCTAGGGATCCCGCTTTCACTAGTGGACACTCTCAACAATGATCACATAATAGGACTACTCTACACCCTCTTGTTGGATGATGAACACCACTAACTCGTGTAGGATTACACGAACCCTCAATGCCGGAGTTAACAATCTCCACAATATTCAATGTTCATATTTAAATATCCTTAGAGTGTAAGATAGATCATCACAATCACACCAAGAACTAACATAGCATGCACACTGTCACCATCACACTATGAAGGAGGCATAAATCACATCAATTCTTATCATAGCAATAGTTAACTTCATAATCTACAAGAGATAACAATCATAACCCACGCCAAGTACTACACGATGCACACACTATCACCATTACACCGTGCAGGAGGAATAGACTACTTTAATAACATCACTAGAGTAGCACATAGATGATATTCAACTAGATAACAGAAAGAGAGAGATGAACCACATAGCTACAAGTGGAGCCCTCAGCCCCGGGGTGAATTACTCCCTCCTCATCATGGAGACAGCGATGGCGGTGAAGATGGCGGTGGAGACGGCGGTGGAGATGACTCCGGGGCAATTCCCCGTCCCGGCAGGGTGCCGAAACGAGACTTCGTCCCCCGAATTGGAGTTTCGCGATGTGGCGGCGCCCCTGGAGTCTTTCTGGAGTTTCGTCAAGAGGTCCTGCGTTTTTAGGTCGAAAGGGCTTAAATAGGCGAAGAGACGGAGTCGGAGGGGCCACGGGGCCTCCTCCCCATAGGCCGGCGTGGCCAGGGTGGAGCCCGCGCGGCCCTGTCGTGTGGGGCCCCCCTGGCTCGCCTCCGACTCTCCTTCGGTGTTCTGGGGCCTCCCGGGAAAAATAGGATGTTTGGTCTTCGTTTCGTCGAATTCCGAGAATATTGCCCGAACAGCCTTTCTGGAACCAAAAACAGCAGAAAACAGGAACTGGCACTGTGGCATCTTGTTAATAGGTTAGTTCTGGAAAACGCATAAAAACGATATAAAGTGTGAACAAAACATGTAGGTATTGTCATAAAACAAGCATGGAACATCAGAAATTATAGATACGTTGGAGACGTATCAGTACTAACACACCACAATTTCATAGAGACATCCAACTCAAATCATAACTCAGTGAATAAGTATTCTGTGAAATATAGCCTAAGAGACCCACACGGTGCACACACTGTCACCTTTACACACGTGGGACAAGGAGTCTCCGGAGATCACATAAGTAAAATCCACTTGAATAGCATAACGACATCTAGATTACAAGCTCATCATATGGATCTCAATCATGTAAGGCAGCTCATGAGATCATTGTATTGAAGTACATGGGAGAGAGATTAACCACATAGCTACCGGTACAGCCCTTAGCCTCGATGGAGAACTACTCCCTCCTCATGGGAGACAGCAGCGGTGATGAAGATGGCGGTGGTGTCGATGGAGATGCCTTCCGGGGGCACTTCCCCGTCCCGGCTGCGTGCCGGAATAGAGACTCCTGTCCCCTAGATCTTGGCTTTGCGATGGCGGCGGCTCTGGAAGGTTTGTCGTACCGTGGCTTTTCCATATCGAAGATTTAGGTCAGGGAGCTTTATATAGGCGAAGAGGCGGAGTCGGAGGGGGTACGGAGCCGCCACACAATAGGGGGGCGCGCCCCCCCTGGGCCGCGCCGCCCTACTGTCTGGTGGCCCTGTGGCCCTCCTCTGGTCCCTCTCGGGTGTTCTGGAAACTTCGTGGAATCCTAAGATGCTGGGCGTTGATTTCGTCCGATTCCGAGAATATTTCTTTACTAGGATTTCTGAAACCAAAAACAGCAGGAAACAACAACTGGCCCTTAGGCATCTCGTCAATAAGTTAGTTCCGGAAAATGCATAAATATGACATATAATGTGTATAAAACATGTGAGTATTGATACGTCTCCGACGTATCGATAATTTCTTATGTTCCATGCCACATTATTGATGATACCTACATGTTTTATGCACACTTTATGTCATATTCGTGCATTTTCTGGAACTAACCTATTAACAAGATGCCGAAGAGCCAGTTGCTGTTTTCTGCTGTTTTTGGTTTCGTAAATCCTAGTAACAAAATATTCTCGGAATTGGACGAAATCAAAACCCGTGGTCCTATTTTGCCACGAAGCTTCCGGAAGACCGAAGAGGAGTCAAAGTGGGGCCACGAGGGGCCGCCACCATAGGGCGGCGCGGCCCAGGTCTTGGCCGCGCCGACCTGTGGTGTGGGGCCCCGTGTGGCCCCCACGTTGCCCTTCCGCCTACTTAAAGCCTCCGTCGCGAAACCCCCGATGCGAAAAACCACGATACGGAAAACCTTATCGAGACGCCGCCGCCGCCAATCCCATCTCGGGGGATTCGGAGATCTCCTCCGGCACCCCGCCGGGAGAGGGGATTCATCTCCCGGAGGACTCTACACCGCCATGGTCGCCTCCGGAGTGATGAGTGAGTAGTTCACCCCTGGACTATGGGTCCATAGCAGTAGCTAGATGGTTGTCTTCTCCTCATTGTGCTTCATTGTTGGATCTTGTGAGCTGCCTAACATGATCAAGATCATCTATCTGTAATACTCTATGTTGTGTCCGTCGGGATCCGATGGATAGAGAATACCATGTTATGTTAATTATCAAGTTATTACATATGTGTTGTTTATGATCTTCCATGCTCTCCGTTATTAGTAGAGGCTCTGGCCAAGTTTTTGCTCTTAACTCCAAGAGGGAGTATTTATGCTCGATAGTGGGTTTATGCCTGCATTGACACCGGGACGAGTGACGTAAAGTTCTAAGGTTGTGTTGTCGTTGTTGCCACTAGGGATAAAACATTGATGCTATGTCCGAGGATGTAGTTATTGATTACATTACGCACCATACTTAATGCAATTGTCTCGTTGCTTTGCAACTTAATACTGGAAGGGGTTCGGATGATAACTCTGAAGGTGGACTTTTTAGGCATAGATGCGGTTGGATGGCGGTCTATGTACTTTGTCGTAATGCCCAATTAAATCTCACTATACTTATCATGACATGTATGTGCATTGTTATGCTCTCTTTATTTGTCAATTGCCCGACTGTAATTTGTTCACCCAACATGCTTTTATCTTATGGGAGAGACACCTCTAGTGAACCGTGGACCCCGGTCCATTCTTTAATACTTGAAATACAAATCTGCTCGCAATACTTGTTTTACTCGTTTTCTCTCGCAAACAATCATCTTCCACACAATACGGTTAATCCTTTGTTAAAGCAAGCCGGTGAGATTGACAACCTCACTGTTTTGTTGGGGCAAAGTACTTTGGATTGTGTTGTGCGGGTTCCACGTTGGCGCCGGAATCCCCGGTGTTGCGCCGCACTACATCCCGCCGCCATCAACCTTCAACGTGCTTCTTGGCTCCTCCTGGTTCGATAAACCTTGGTTTCTTTCTGAGGGAAAACTTGCCGCTGTGCGCATCATACCTTCCTCTTGGGGTTCCCAACGAACGTGTGAAATACACGCCATCAAGCATATTTTCTGGCGCCGTTGCCGGGGAGATCAAGACACGCCGCAAGGGGAGTCTCCACTTCTCAATCTCTTTACTTTGTTTTTGTCTTGCTTAATTTTATTTACTACTTTGTTTGCTGCATTATATCAAAACACAAAAAAATTAGTTGCTAGTTTTACTTTATTTTACTGTCTTGCACTCTATATCAAAAACACAAAAAAATTAGTTACTCGCATTTAGTTTACTTTTGTTATCATGTCTAGCTCTGTACCTGTTACTTCTTCACCTGAGGAATTAGTTTTTACTTTTAAACAAGGGGATGAGGAAAGTTTTAAAGATGCTTGGTCCAGGATTTTTACTTCTTATCGTAAAACCGAACCTCAAATGACTCTAAGTTTGCTCCTTAGTAATTTCTATTTTGGTCTTATGATTCGCTATAGATATGCCTTGGATGCTCTAGTGGGAGGAGATTTCCTTCATTGTAATGGGGATCAAGCTTTTAATGCCATAAAAAGTTGGTTGCATCACATGATTCATCTAATAACCTTGATTCAGCCCTTATTAGCATTCATAATAGATTAAACACTCTTGAGATAAGTGCATCTCGCTTAAATGAAAATTATGGATATATTCGTAACCGTCTTGATCAAGTTTTAGTGAACTCTGAACCTTCATTGTGGAATCCTACTATTAAAATTGTCATAGGTGACCAAACTCTTCGTGCTAATTGTGATATTATGACTGAATTTTGCCTAATGCCTAAGGGTATTCATAAATCTTTGAAACTTTGGGAATTCACCGAAGGGGAGAAGGAATAACTCTTATTGATAACTCTGTTATAATTCCTAAAGGGATAGCTGCGGGTCTGCATACAACTATACTTGGGATAACAATATCCATTGATTACCTTGTCATTGAATGTGCAGGAACAGGACAAATCACACTCGGAAGATCCCTGCTGAAATTATTGGGAGCAGTCATAGACGTGAGAGAAGGCACCCTAAAATTCACCTCTACACCCGGGGGTAGCCATACATTCCCTAAGCCAAAGAGTAAGGACAAGAAAGGTAAGGATAAAGCCCAAGGTAATGTCAATGCACCACCCTTTGATAATACTTGATATACACTTTCTGCGCCTAGCTGAAAGGCGTTAAAGAAAAGCGCTTATGGGAGACAACCCATGTTTTTACTACAGTATTTTTGTTTTATATTTGAGTCTTGGAAGTTGTTTACTACTGTAGCAACCTCTCCTTATCTTAGTTTTATGTTTTGTTGTGCCAAGTAAAGTCTTTGATAGTAAAGTAAGTACTAGATTTGGATTACTGCGCAGTTCCAGATTTCTTTGTTGTCACGAATCTGGGTCTACCTCCCTGTAGGTAGCTCAGAAAATAAAGGCCAATTTACGTGCATGATCCTCAGATATGTATGCAACTTTCATTCAATTTGGGCATTTTCATTTGAGCAAGTCTGGTGGCCTAATAAAATCCATCTTTACGGACTGTTCTGTTTTGATAGATTCTGCCTTTTGTTTCGCATTGCCTCTTTTGCTATGTTGGATGAATTTCTTTGATCCATTAATATCCAAGTAGCTTTATGCAATGTCCAGAAGTGTTAAGAATGATTGTGTCACCTCTGAACATGTGAATTTTTATTATGCACTAACCCTCTAATGAGTTGTTTCGAGTTTGGTGTGGAGGAAGTTTTCAAGGATCAAGAGAGGAGTATGATACAATATGATCAAGGAGAGTGAAAGCTCTAAGCTTGGGGATGCCCCGGTGGTTCACCCCTGCATATTCTAAGAAGACTCAAGCGTCTAAGCTTGGGGATGCCCAAGGCATCCCCTTCTTCATCGACAACATTATCAGGTTCCTCCCCGAAACTATATTTTTATTCCGTCACATCTTATGCACTTTGCTTGGAGCGTCGGTTTATTTTTGTTTTTGTTTTGTTTGAATAAAATGGATCCTAGCATTCACTTTGTGGGAGAGAGACACGCTCCGTTGTAGCATATGGACAAGTATGTCCTTAGGCTTTACTCATAGTATTCATGGCGAAGTTTCTTCTTCGTTAAATTGTTATATGGTTGGAATTGGAAAACACTACATGTAGTAATTCTAAAATGTCTTGGATAATTTGATACTTGGCAATTGTTGTGCTCATGTTTAAGCTCTTGCATCATATACTTTGCACCCATTAATGAAGAAACACTTAGAGCTTGCTAATTTGGTTTGCATATTTGGTTTCTCTAGAGTCTAGATAATATCTAGTATAGAGTTTTGAACAACAAGGAAGACGGTGTAGAATCTTATAATGTTTACAATATGTCTTTTATGTGAGTTTTGTCTGTACCGTTCATCCTTGTGTTTGTTTCAAATAACCTTGCTAGCCTAAACCTTGTATCGAGAGGGAATACTTCTCATGCATCCCAAATCCTTGAGCCAACCACTATGCCATTTGTGTCCACCATACCTACCTACTACATGGTATTTATCCGCCATTCCAAAGTAAATTGCTTGAGTGCTACCTTTAAAATTCCATCATTCACCTTTGCAATATATAGCTCATGGGACAAATAGCTTAAAAACTATTGTGGTATTGAATATGTACTTATGCACTTTATCTCTTATTAAGTTGCTTGTTGTGCGATAACCATGTTTCGGGGACGCCATCAACTATTCTTTGTTGAATATCATGTGAGTTGCTATGCATGTCCGTCTTGTCTGAAGTAAGAGAGATCTACCACCTTAATGGTTGGAGCATGCATATTGTTAGAGAAGAACATTGGGCAACTAACTAAAGCCATGATTCATGGTGGAAGTTTCAGTTTTGGACATATATCCTCAATCTCATATGAGAATAATAATTGTTGCCACATGCTTATGCATTAAAGAGGAGTCCATTATCTGTTGTCCATGTTGTCCCGGTATGGATGTCTAAGTTGAGAATAATCAAAAGCGAGAAATCCAAAATGCGAGCTTTCTCCTTAGACTTTTTTACAGGCGGCATGGGAGGTACCCCATTGTGACACTTGGTTAAAACATGTGCATTGCAAAGATCCGGTAGTCCAAGCTAATTAGGACAAGGTGCGGGCACTATTACTATACTATGCATGAGGCTTGCAACTTGTAAGATATAATTTACATAACTCATATGCTTTATTACTACCGTTGACAAAATTGTTTCATGTTTTCAAAATAAAAGCTCTAGCACAAATATAGCAATCGATGCTTTCCTCTTTGAAGGACCATTCTTTTTACTTTTATGTTGAGTCAGTTCACCTATCTCTCTCCACCTCAAGAAGCAAACACTTGTGTGAACTGTGCATTGATTCCTACATACTTGCATATTGCACTTGTTATATTACTGTATGTTGACAATTATCCATGAGATATACATGTTATAAGTTGAAAGCAACCGCTGAAACTTAATCTTCCTTTGTGTTGCTTCAATACCTTTACTTTGATTTATTGCTTTATGAGTTAACTCTTATGTAAGACTTATTGATGCTTGTCTTGAAGTACTATTCATGAAAAGTCTTTGCTTTATGATTCACTTGTTTACTCATGTCATTACCATTGTTTTGATCGCTGCATTCATTACATATGTTTACAAATAGTATGATCAAGGTTATGATGGCATGTCACTTCAGAAATTATCTTTGTTATCGTTTTACCTGCTCGGGACGAGCGAGAACTAAGCTTGGGGATGCTGATACGTCTCCGACGTATCGATAATTTCTTATGTTCCATGCCATATTATTGATGATACCTACATGTTTTATGCACACTTTATGTCATATTCGTGCATTTTCTGGAACTAACCTATTAACAAGATGCCGAAGAGCCGATTCGTTGTTTTCTGCTGTTTTTGGTTTCAGAAATCCTAGTAACAAAATATTCTCGGAATTGGACGAAATCAAAACCCAGGGTCCTATTTTGCCACGAAGCTTCCAGAAGACCGAAGAGGAGTCGAAGTGGGGCCACGAGGGGCCGCCGCCGCCGATCCCATCTCGAGGGATTCTGGAGATCTCCTCCGGCACCCTGCCGGAGAGGGGATTCATCTCCCGGAGGACTCTACACCGCCATGGTCGCCTCCGGAGTGATGAGTGAGTAGTTCACCCCTGGACTATGGGTCCATAGCAGTAGCTAGATGGTTGTCTTCTCCTCATTGTGCTTCATTGTTGGATCTTGTGAGCTGCCTAACATGATCAAGATCATCTATCCGTAATACTCTATGTTGTGTTTGTCGGGATCCGATGGATAGAGAATACCATGTTATGTTAATTATCAAGTTATTACATATGTGTTGTTTATGATCTTGCATGCTCTCCGTTATTAGTAGAGGCTGCGGCCAAGTTTTTGCTCTTAACTCCAAGAGGGAGTATTTATGCTCGATAGTGGGTTCATGCCTCGCATTGACACTGGGACGATGACGAAAGTTCTAAGGTTGTGTTGTGCTTGTTGCCACTAGGGATAAAACATTGATGCTATGTCCGAGGATGTAGTTATTGATTGCATTACGCACCATACTTAATGCAATTGTCCGTTGCTTTGCAACTTAATACTGGAAGGGGTTCGGATGATAACACTGAAGGTGGACTTTTTAGGCATAGATGCGGTTGGATGGCGGTCTATGTACTTTGTCGTAATGCCCAATTAAATCTCACTATACTTATCATGACATGTATGTGCATTGTTATGCTCTCTTTATTTGTCAATTGCCCGACTGTAATTTGTTCACCCAACATGCTTTTATCTTATGGGAGAGACACCTCTAGTGAACTGTGGACCCCGGTCCATTCTTTAATACTTGAAATACAAATCTGCTGCAATACTTGTTTCATTGTTTTCTCTGCAAACAATCAT
The DNA here is from genome assembly GCF_022539505.1 of Lolium rigidum. NCBI lineage: Eukaryota > Viridiplantae > Streptophyta > Magnoliopsida > Poales > Poaceae > Lolium > Lolium rigidum. The sequence goes on along the minus strand of NC_061512.1, from coordinate 211,962,838 downwards.
CTTCCACACAATACGGTTAATCCTTTGTTACAGCAAGCCGGTGAGATTGACAACCTCATCTGTTTCGTTGGGGCAAAGTACTTTGGATTGTGTTGTGCGAGTTCCACGTTGGCGTCGGAATCCCCGGTGTTGCGCCGCACTACATCCCGCCGCCATCAACCTTCAACGTGCTTCTTGGCTCCTCCTGGTTCGATAAACCTTGGTTTCTTTCTGAGGGAAAACTTGCTGCTGTGCGCATCATACCTTCCTCTTGGGGTTCCCAACGAATGTGTGAAATACACGCCATCAAGTATCATCATAAAAGTAGCATGGAACATAAGAAATTATAGATACGTTTGAGACGTATCAAACACCAGGGATTCCGGCGCCAACGTGGAACCTGCACAACACAATCAAAGTACTTTGCCCCAACGTAACAGTGAGGTTGTCAATCTCACCGGCTCTTGTAAACAAAGGATTAGATGTATAGTGTGAATGATGATGATTGTTTGCGAAGAACAATAAAGAACAATTGCAGTAGATTGTATTTCAGATGTAAAGAATTGGACCGGGGTCCACAGATTCACTAGTGGTGTCTCTCCCATAATATAAATAGCATGTTGGGTGAACAAATTACAGTTGAGCAATTGACAAATAAAGAAGGAATAACAATGCACATACATATATCATGATGAGTACTATGAGATTTAATCGAGGCATTACGACAAAGTACATAGACCGCTATCCAGCATGCATCTATGCCTAAAAAGTCCACCTTCAGGTTATCATCCGAACCCCTTCCTCTATTAAGTTGCAAACAACAGACAATTGAATTAAGTATGGTGCGTAATGTAATCAACACAAATATCCTTAGACAAAGCATTGATGTTTTATCCCTAGTGGAAACAGCACATCCACAACCTTAGAGGTCTTGTCACTCCCCGAATTCAATGGAGGCATGAACCCACTATCGAGCATAAATACTCCCTCTTGGAGTTACAAGTATCAACTTGGCCGAGCCTCTACTAGCAACGGAGAGCATGCAAGAACATAAACAACATATATGTTAGATTGATAATCAACTTGACATAGTATTCAATATTCATCGGATCCCAACAAACACAACATGTAGCATTACAAATAGATGATCTTGATCATGATAGGCAGCTCACAAGATCTAACATGATAGCACAATGAGGAGAAGACAACCATCTAGCTACGCTATGGACCCATAGTCCAGGGTGGACTACTCACACATCGATCCGGAGGCGATCATGGCGATGATGAGACCTCCGGGAGATGATTCCCCTCTCGGCAGGGTGCCGGAGGCGATCTCCTGAATCCCCCGAGATGGGATTGGCGGCGGCGGCGTCTCTGGAAGGTTTTCCGTATCGTGACTCTCGGTACTGGGGGTTTCGCGGCGAAGGCTTTAAGTAGGCGGAAGGGCGGAGTCGGAGGAGTCACGGGGGCCCCACACGCTAGGGCCGCGCGGCCCCCCTAGGCCGCGCCGCCCTAGTGTGGCGGCGCCCCGTGGCCCCACTTCGTATCTCCCTCGGTCTTCTGGAAGCTTCGTGGAAAAATAAGCCCCGGGGCGTTGATTTCGTCCAATTCCGAGAATATTTCCTTACTAGGATTTCTGAAACCAAAACAGCGTAAAACAAGCATCGGCTCTTCGGCATCTCGTCAATAGGTTAGTGCCGGAAAATGCATAATAATGACATACAATGTGTATAAAACATGTGAGTATCATCATAAAAGTAGCATGGAACATAAGAAATTATAGATACGTTTGAGATGTATCACCGCCTACTTGACGTTCGTGGCGGAGAGAGCAGCGGGGGATCAACGACGGAAGAATAGGGTAGAGAGCACCGCAGAGAGCTCCGGTCGATCGTCCACCTCCACAGAGCCGGGTGGCCAGTAGGTAGTAGGCTAGAGATAAGCCGGTTTCAAATGTCATCCGGGATTGAGGAGTGAATAATGTTTTACTCGGATTTGACCGAAAATATTTTTCATTCCTCGATCCTGAATGACATTAAAATGAAACTCCATAATATGTACTTTGTGTAAAAAAACTTCTATCGAGGCCGCCGTTTTGGGGCGCCGGTTGATACGTCTCAAACGTATCTATAATTTCTTATGTTCCATTCTAGTTTTATGACAATACTCACATGTTTTATATACACTTTACGTCATTTTGATGCATTTTCCGGCACTAACCTATTAACAAGATGCTGAAGCGCCAGTTCCTGTTTTCTGCTATTTTTGGTTTCAGAAATCTTACACAGGAAATATTCTCGGAATTGGACGAAACAAAAGCCCACAGTCTTATTTTGCACGGAGCCTTCCAGAAGTCCGAGAAGGAGACGAAGAGGGGCCACGAGGCTCCCACACCCTAGGGCGGCGTGGTGGGGCCCCTGGCCGCGCTGGCCTGTGGGGTGGGCCCCTCGGCCGCCTCCCGACTGTGCCCTTTCGCCTATAAAAACTCTCCATCGCGAAAACCCTAGTACCGAGAGCCACGATACGAGAAAAGTTACTGTGACGCCGTCGCCGCCAATCCCATCTCGGGGGATTCTGGAGATCACCTCCGGCACCCTGCCGGAGAGGGGAATCATCACCGGAGGGCTCTACATCACCATGCCCGCCTCCGGATTGATGCGTGAGTAGTTCATCCCTGGACTATGGGTCCATAGCAGTAGCTAGATGGTTGTCTTGTCCTCTTATGCTATCATGTTTAGATCTTGTGAGCTGCCTATCATGATCAAGATCGTCTATTTGTAATGCTACATGTTGTGTTTGTTGGGATCCGATGAATATGGAATACTATGTCAAGTTGATTATTGATCTATCATATATGTGTTGTTTATGATCTTCCATGCTCTCCATTGCTAGTAGAGGCTCTGGCCAAGTTGATACTTGTGACTCCAAGAGGGGGTATTTATGCTCGATAGTGGGTTCATGCCTCCATTGAATGCGGGACGATGACGAGAAAGTTCTAAGGTTGTGGGTGTGCTGTTGCCACTAGGGATAAAACATCGATGCTTTGTCTAAGGATATTTGTGTTGATTACATTACGCACCATACTTAATGCAATTGTCCGTTGTTTGCAACTTAATACTGGAAGGGGTGCGGATGCTAACCCGAAGGTGGACTTTTTAGGCATAGATGCATGCTGGATAGCGGTCTATGTACTTTGCCGTAATGCCCTAAGTAAATCTCATAGTAGTGATCATGATATGTATGTGCATTGTTATGCCCTCTCTATTTGTCAGTTGCCCAACTGTAATTTGTTCACCCAACATGCTATTTCTTATTGGAGAGACACCACTAGTGAACTGTGGACCCCGGTCCTTTCTTTTACATCTGAAATACAATCAACTGCAAACTCTATTCTCTGTTGTTCTTCACAAGCAAACATCATTTTCCACACCATACGTTTAATCCTTTGTTTACAGCAAGCCGGTGAGATTGACAACCTCACTGTTAAGTTGGGGCAAAGTATTTTGGTTGTGTTGTGCAGGTTCCACGTTGGCGCCGGAATCCCTGGTGTTGCGCCTCACTACACTCTTTCACCAACAACCTTCACGTGGCCTTCATCTCCTACTGGTTCGATAACCTTGGTTTCTTACTGAGGGAAAACTTGCTGCCGTACGCATCACACCTTCCTCTTGGGGTTCCCAACGGACGTGTGCTTCACGCGTTATCAAGCTCTTTTTCTGGCGCCGTTGCCGGGGAGATCAAGACACGCTGCAAGGGGAGTCTCTCACATCCAATCTCTTTACTTTGTTTATTGTCTTGCTTTACTTTACTTTATTTTCTGTTTTGTTTGCTTTCCTTATATCAAAAATACAAAAAAATAGTTAGTTGCATTTACTTTATTTTATTTTCTGTCTTGTTTGCTTTATATCAAAAACTCAAAAAAATTAGTTGCTTGCATTTACTTTATTTTGTTATCATGTCTAGTCCTGCACTTGTTACTCCGTCACCCGAGGAATTGATCTTTACTTTTAAACAAGGGAGTGAGGAGAGTTTTAAAGAAGCTTGGTCTAGAATTTTTTATTCTTATGGTAAAACTGAACCAAGAATGACTCTAAGTTTGCTTCTTAGTAATTTTTATTTTAGGATTATTGTTCGCTATAGATATGCTTTGGATGCTTTAGTGGGAGGAGATTTCCTTCATTGCGATGGGGATCAAGCTTTTAATGCCATAAAAAAATTGGTTGCATCATCTAGCTCAGCTAATAATTTTGATTCATCTCTTGTTAGTATTTATAATAGATTAAACACTCTCGAGACAAATATATCTTGCTTAAAAGAAGGGTATAGTCGGATTCGTGAGCATTTTGATTATGTTCCAGTAAACTCTGAACCTTCAATGTGGGACCCTACTGTTAAAGTTGATATTGATGGTAAAACTTTTTATGCCTGTTGTGATATTATGTCTGAGTTTTGCCTTATGCCTAAAAGTATTTATGAATCTTTGACACTATGGGGACTTACTGCAGGAGGAGAAGGAATAACTCTTACTGATAACTCTGTTATAATTCCTAAGGGAATAGCTGAAGGTGTGTTCACAACCTTTCTTGGGAGAACGATATCCACTGATTATCTCGTTATTGAATGTGTAGGGACAGGACAAATCACACTTGGAAGATCCCTGCTGAAACTCGTGGGAGCAACCATAGATGTGGGGAAAGGCACTCTAAATTTTACCTCTACACCCAGATGCGGTCATATATTCCCTAAACCAAAGAGTAAGAACAAGAAGGGTAGGCACAAAACCCCTGGTAATAATGTTAATGCTTCATCTCTTGATAATACTAGATTTTCACTTTCTGCGCCTAGCTGAAAGGCGTTAAAGAAAAGCGCTTCTGGGAGACAACTCATCATTTTATTTCTGCAATTTTTGTTTTATATTTGTGTCTTGGAAGTTGTTACTACTGTAGCAACCTCTCCTTATCTTTACTTTATTGCATTGTTGTGCCAAGTAAAGTCTTTGATAGTAAGGTTGATACTAGATTTGGATTTCTGCGCAGAAACAGATTTCTTGCTGTCACGAATTTGAGTAGAACTCTCTGTAGGAAACTCAGACAAATCTGCTAAAATTCATGAGTGATCCTCAGATATGTACGCAACTTTCATTCAATTTGAGCTTCTTCATCCGAGCATGTTAAGTGCCTCTAAAAAATTCGTCTTTACGGATCATTCTGTTTTGACAGATTCGCCTTTTATTTCACATTGCCTCTTTTCTTGTGTTGGATGGATTTCTTTGTTCCATTAACTTTCAGTAGCTTTGGGTGATGTCCAGAAGTGTTAAGAATGATTGTGTCCTCTCTGAACATGTGAATTTTTGATTATGCACTAACTCTCCAATGAGTTTGTTTTGAGTTTGGTGTGGAGGATGATATAATATGATCAAGAAGAGTGAAGAGTCTAAGCTTGGGGATGCCCCCGTGGTTCATCCCTGCATATTTCAAGAAGACTCAAGCATCTAAGCTTGGGGATGCCCAAGGCATCCCCTTCTTCATCGACAACTTATCAGGTCACCTCTAGTGAAACTATATTTGTATTCCGTCACATCTTATGTTCTTTATTTGGAGCGTCTGTGTGTTTTTATTTTTGTTTTTTGCTTGAATAAATTCGGATCCTAGCATTCATTGTGTGGGAGAAAGACACGCTCCGCTGTTTCATATGAACACTGGTGTTCTTAGCTTTACTTTTAATGTTCATGGCGAAGGTTGAAAACTGCTTCGTTCATTGCTATTTAGTTGGAAACAGAAAATGCTCCATGTGGTAATTGATATATGGTCTTGAATAATTTGATACTTGGCAATTGTTTTGAGCTATCAAATAGATCATGTTTAAGCTCTTGCATCATGTAGTGTTGAACCTAGTAGTGGAGAACTATAGTAGAGCTTGTTGAAATTTGGTTTGCATGATTGGTCTCTCTGAAAGTCTAGATATTTTCTGGTAAAGGTGTTTGAACAACAAGGAGACAGTGTAGAGTCTTATAATGCTTGCAATATGTTCTTATGTAAGTTTTGCTGTACCGGTTCATACTTGAGTTTTCTTCAAACAACCTTGCTAGCCAAAGCCTTGTACTGAGAGGGAATTCTTCTCGTGCATCCATAATCTTGAGCCAAAATCTATGTCATTTGTGTCCACCATAACTACCTACTACATGGTATTTCTCTGCCATTCCAAGTAAATTGCTTGCGTGCTACCTTTAAAATTTCATTCCTTGTCTTTGCAATACATAGCTCATGGGAAAATAGCTTAAAAAAACTATTGTGGTATTGAATATGTTGCTTATGTATCTTATTTCTTATAAGTTGCTTGTTGAGCGGTAACCATGTTTCTGGGACGCCATCAACTATTACACCTTTGTTGAATATCATGTGAGTTGCTATGCATGTTCGTCTTGTCTGAAGTAAGGGTGATTTATCATGATTAAATGGTTTGAGTATGCAAATTGTTAGAGAAGAACATTGGGCCGCCAACTAAAGCCATGTATCATGGTGGAAGTTTCAGTTTGGACAATAATCCTCAATCTCTTATGAGAATATTATCTATTGTTAAAAGCTTAAGCATTAAAGAGGAGTCCATTATCTGTTGTCTATGTTGTCCCGGTACGGATGTCCTCAAGTTGAGATCTATCAAAAACGAGAAATCAAATGCGATCTATCTCCTTGGACCTTTGTACAGGTGACATAGAGGTACCCCTTTGTGACACTTGGTTGAAACATATGTAATGCAATGATAATCCATGGAAATCCGAGCTAATTAGGACAAGGTGCGAGCACTATTGGTATTCTATGCATGAGGCTTGCAACTTATAGGATGTCTTATGCATAACACATATGAATTATTACTACCGTTGACAAAATTGTTTCTATGTCTTCAAAATAAAAAGCTCTAGCACATGAGTAATCCCTGCTTCCCTCTGCGAAGGGCCCTTTCTTTTACTTTATGTTGAGTCAGTTTACCTACTTCTTTCTATCTTAGAAGAAAACACTTGTGTCAACTGTGTGCATTGATTCTTACATACTTGCTTATTTGCATTCATCATATTACTTTGTGTTGACAATTATCCATGAGATAAACATGTTGAAGTTAAAAGCAACTGCTGAAACTTATATCTTCCTTTGTGTTGCCTCAAAACCTTCTACTAAGAATGTATTGCTTTATGAGTTAACTCCTATGCAAGACTTATTGATGCTTGTCTTGAAAGTACTATTCATGAAAAGTCTTTGCTATATAATCAGTTGTTTAGTCATTATCTTTACCATTGCTTTGAATCACTTCATTCATCTCATATGCTTTACAATAGTATTGATCAAGATTATGATAGCAGCATGTCACTTCAGAAATTATCCTTGTTATCGATTACCTACTCGAGGGCGAGTAGGAACTAAGCTTGGGGATGCTTGATACGTCTCAAACGTATCTATAATTTCTTATGTTCCATGCTAGTTTTATGACAATACTCACATGTTTTATATACACTTTACATCATTTTGATGCATTTTTCGGCACTAACCTATTAACAAGATGTCGAAGCGCCAGTTCCTGTTTTCTGCTGTTTTTGGTTTCAGAAATCTTACACAGGAAATATTCTCGGAATTGGACGAAACAAAAGCCCACTGTCTTATTTTGCACGGAGCCTTCCGGAAGTCCGAAGGAGGAGACGAAGAGGGGCCGTGAGGCGCCCACACCCTAGGGCGGCGCGGTGGGGCCCCTGGCCGCGTCGGCCTGTGGGGTGGGCCCCTCGGCCGCCTCCCGACTGTGCCCTTTCGCCTACAAAAATTCTCCGTCGCGAAAACCCTAGTACCGAGAGCCACGATACGAGAAAAGTTACTGTGACGCCGTCGCCGCCAATCCCATCTCGGGGGATTCTGGAGATCACCTCCGGCACCCTGCCGGAGAGGGGAATCATCATCGGAGGGCTCTATATCACCATGCCCGCCTCCGGATTGATGCGTGAGTAGTTCATCCCTGGACTATGGGTCCATAGCAGTAGCTAGATGGTTGTCTTCTCCTCTTGTGCTATCATGTTTAGATCTTGTGAGCCGCCTATCATGATCTAGATCGTCTATTTGTAATGCTACATGTTGTGTTTGTTGGGATCTGATGAATATGGAATACTATGTCAAGTTGATTATTGATCTATCATATATGTGTTGTTTATGATCTTGCATGCTCTCCGTTGCTAGTAGAGGCTCTGGCCAAGTTGATACTTTGTACTCCAAGTGGGGGTATTTATGCTCGATAGTGGGTTCATGCCTCCATTGAATGCGGGACGATGACGAGAAAGTTCTAAGGTTGTGGATGTCTTTGTTGCCACTAGGGATAAAACATCGATGCTTTGTCTAAGGATATTTGTGTTGATTACATTACGCACCATACTTAATGCAATTGTACTGTTGTTTGCAACTTAATGCTTGGAAGGGGTGCGGATGCTAACCCGAAGGTGGACTTTTTAGGCATAGATGCATGTGGATAGCGGTCTATGTACTTTGTCGTAATGCCCTAAGTAAATCTCATAGTAGTCATCATGATATGTATGTGCATTGTTATGCCCTCTCTATTTGTCAATTGCCCAAGCTGTAATTTGTTCATCCAACATGCTATTTTCTTATTGGAGAGACACCACTAGTGAGCGTGGACCCTGGTCCTTTCTTTTACA